>NC_061117.1:106843741-106964848 GCF_002878395.1 Capsicum annuum
AATTTGCTAAATCATCGATTTCCCCTTTCGAGAAGCTTCTACAAGAATATCGATGATTTAGCAAATTTCACAAGGTTCATTAAGAGTTTGAGAATATCTATGTTTAGTGTTAGAATCTAAGCTTGAATCTCGGATGATTGAGCTAATTGAAAGTAGAGTTAAAGCACTAGATGGTGTGAACTCATGGTACGGTGATATTCCTGGAAATTCTAATTTGGTCAGTGTTTCAGTTATTGTGTGATAATTTATTAGGCTATATAAAGCTAAGAATTATATCTCAGAAGAAAGTACTAATAACAAGTTTTTCATTATCGGGCATAGTTATTTAGGGTGAGTTTACCAGTTATTTGTAATATTATACCCCAGATTCTAGAGTAAAGTGTTGGTAGTTTGGTTTAAAGATGTTGATTAAGTAGTTCCTAGACTTAGAATAATGGCTTTAAGCTAAGGGGGAGATGATAGAACAAGTAACCAAGTCAAGCTCTCAGATTCTAGTGGTAATGCAGTGTATTGTAGAACATCAGTGAGGAAAGAAGATGCCCAACCCATTCTTATCTCAGAGCAAGGTTTTTCAGTCATCAGGATATCTACTCATGCCTTACATATTAGTCCTATGATCATGGCTTGTATTCATGCACTTTATAAAACACCATGTATGCTTCCAGTTCCTAGTATAAGGAGTTCCAATTCACCCAATAGTCCGAATCATATTCCATGAATTTATGAACTCTAAACTTAGTTCATGAAGCTCATGAATCATGTAATTATGTTTTACAGTATCCTCAGTTCCCATGACTCATGCTACACTCCCAATGATCAGAAAAATTCAGATTATGTCATATATATCCTCAGATTTGATTTCTTTGAGGAATTCATATTGTTGATACTCTATTCCTTATGCCTCAATTTATGACTATAGATATTCAATCATGATTTAGCTTGTAAGTTCCCTGTGCATCATCTCAGTCTTTCCTCAATATTTTAGCTAAGTCGGTATCATTCGCAGGGATGAAATATCCCAAGGGGAGATGTTGTAATACCCTGAGATTCCATGTCCTAAAACTCTTAAATTTCCTCCAAGAAATAATATCTAGCTTAAATTAATAGGTACTCATAAGTGGACACTCACATTTTTATCTCAGCCTTATAACTACTCTCATGTCATTGCATACATTTCACAAAAGAAGTTTAGTTCATGTAGCATGTTTTAGACTCAGTATTAAAATCATGTTTCTAGTCATGCATGTTCAGTATGTGATCTCAGTTGCGAAAAATCAATATTCTCAGCCTAACTAGTATCATTCGAGAATGAATAATTCTAAGGGGGAGATCATGTAATACCCTGTATTTTCAAGCTAGAAATTGAGTAGTCGTTCATAAATGTGCAAACTTTAATCCCATTATTTGTATGTTATACATGTGTCATTAACTCTATCCTAGTGTGTTAAGTGATTTGACGTGAAAAATGTTCTTAAGAATCACTTGGAACAAAATTGAGTTAAGAGCATTTGATTCGTCCAAAGTTTGGTATTCAATTCTATAAGGATATACTATGAATGTTTATAACTTTTAATATATGTAGAATTTTTCATCTTAAGATCCACCAAATTGTAGATAATTGAATTAGCTTTCCAACGATACCACTTTTAACTTAATTCGATACCCGAACAAAAAGTTATGGCTATGCAAAGGGGTGTGTGTCGCCTAACAATCGTCTAACACTACTGTAATGGGTGTGTAATTGGCTAGGCGTCACCAACCTTGGCTTGGGTGATTGACTGGACATCGTCTAGGTCATTTCCAAGTGCCAAAAACATTTCGTTTTGACCTAGATCAAGGGTATTGATGTTATTTTACACCACTAAACCGTCCCTAATCAATTCAAAATGTTTTTATGAAGTATTAAACACATTAACTCCTCTCTCTTAACCCTAAGTAATTAGTAAGAAACTATAAAACTCTCTTCATTTTCTAACAACAAGATTCAATCCCTTCCTTCTAGAAAACAAAGAAATTATGCTTCCCAATCCAAGAACATTCAAGAAAAGCTATTTCTCTTTCAAGATTAAAGCTTTAATGTATGTGTGATATTCATCCATGGGACCTTCTCACCCATGGAGTCCAAGAATCTATTTTTAAGATTTAAATTATGGTTTTTACATGTTACTATGAATTATCTCCATGAAGCTTTTATGAATCTATATTATACATCATGTTTACAAGTGTATTTCGATGGAAGTTGCCCCTACACATTTGATAGATAAAAATTTCATTGTTAACTCCCAAAATATGGATTTAGTTTTGCAATTATGCTATTACCACATGTTTCACTCATTCTCATGCTTAAGTCCATGAATTTATTGCCATTTAAATTTCAAGTTAAGTTTATAATTAGTTTCAAGTGGAATGCATTATAGTATGTTTTAAATGTTGTGGTTTCCATATCGTTTTCATGAGAATTCAAACTAAATCCTCAATTTATGATTTTTTCATGTGATTATGCTATACCATCATGTTTAATAGTATCCTCATGTTAAATTCTTGATCCTCGTATCTTTGATGAAATGCCCAACTGATGAGTTTTGAATAATGCTTTCTTGTTTTGGTTTCAAGCTTTAGTATGTCCCTATTATTATTGCTATCGATTCTTGGGGGTTATGAATAACCAAAATTTAGTTGTTTACTTAGTCTCAACATTTTCAGAATGGTTTCAGTTATGTATGATTATTATCAATTCAGTCAGTTATCATTTCAACCACACTTAGATTAGTTTAGTAATTCAAGTTTGTTCAGTTATGAGTAGGATTCATCACCGAGCAAACCTAGGGATGGAGGCTCTCTTGTTAATTAGGACTGGGTTCATAGAAGTAATCCATAAGTTCCTGAACTATGTATCCAGTGTAGGTTATGAGATGCCACCCTCCAGTTTAAGACTGATACTCTCAGGGATCACCCGATAGTTTAGGACTAATCTCAAAGGTCACCGGCCAGATTAGGACAGACTCCACTTTTCTAAGATATTTCTTTGATCTGGGTATCATCAACTTAAGATTAAGGAGGAAGAATTTTCCTAATATCTCTTTTTATACTTGGTATAGGCACTTTGAGTCCTTGGTTATGTCATTTGGTTTGAATAATGCCCCGGCGGCATATATGGATTTGATGAACAAGGCTTTCACGCAGTTTTTTGATCTTTTTGTCATTGTGTTCATTGATGACATTTTATTTTATTCTAAGATTAAGGTGGATCATTCCAATCACCTCCGTGTGGTGTTACATACTTTTAAAGAGCAGCAATTGTATGCCAATTTTTTTAAGTTTGTGTTTTGGTTTAGCAATGTAAATTTTCTTGGTCATATTATTTCTTGTAAAGAGTTCATGGTGGATTCACAAAAGGTAGCTGTGGTTAAAAGGTGGCCTAGACCCATGACTCCAATCAATATTCAGAGCTTCTTAGGTTTGGCTGGGTATTATAGGTGGTTCATAGAAAGTTGCTCCATAATAGTGTCCCTATTGACTAAGATGACTAAGAAGAGGGTAAAGTTTTCTTGGTCAGATACTTGTGAGAGGAGTTTTGAGAAGCTGAAGAATAAGATAACTTCGGCTCCAGTTTTGACATTGCCTGAAGGTAATGAGAGGTTTGTGGTTTATTATGGTGCGTCCCGGGTGGGACTTGGTTTTGTTTTGATGCAGCATGGGAAGGTGATTTCCTATGCTACTAGGTAGTTGAAGGTGCATGAGAGGAATTGTCCTACTAATTATTTGTATGGAGTGTTAGTTATGTATCTTTGGTATTATCAAATTTGTGTGGTTCAACTTTTCTCTAAAACCCTTGCCTTTAGTTTTGGTATTGATTTCTCATTTCATTCCAATTTGGGTGATAGGATTACTTGTCAAGGCTTGTCGCGACAAGTGCCATCATGACCCTTGGTTTTTTGGTCATGACTTACTCCTTTTTTGCCCTCACTACTGCAAATTGTATAGTGAGAAAACCCATCAATATTTTCAGTTGCTCCTTTTCTTGAGCTACTGACACATCTAATGCTTTTTGTTGGTTGAGGGTATGTCTGCATCTTAAGTATGCCAATCTCAGTTGGTTTTCTTGATTTGATCTAGAATCACTTAAGCATTCGCCCAACTTAGACTAATGAATAACACACCAGTGTTGGTGTTTACAACTTTTGTGTTTGAATTAAAGGATCTTTATTAGATCTAAAGCAAGTTTGTCATGACCCGAGGTTACACCCTATTCGCGAAAATGGTGCTTACGGTCACAAATGACCACAAGCTAACCTATGACCTGGTACCTGCTATAAGAACTGAATAAAATAATAATAGTACACGTGAGTATAACATAATCCGCTGAATGTAATACCAATCTGAATATAGAAAATAGGGTTCAACCACAAGTCAGAGGAAACTACTAAAAATCTAACTGTCAAAATATAACAACTGATTATACTGAAAAGACTAAGGAGCTGAAAAACTATCCGTATAATTGTCTGATTGTCTGAAAATCCACTAATTGACTGACTGAGGAGTTGATGGGAAAAGGCCCTAAATAACTCTAACTGACTAAAAATAAAGAACTACTGAAATAACTAAAATAATCATTCATGAACTCAATGGATAAGGATTCACTATTACTGCTGCTGGGTAAGCTGAATCATCTTACCGCAGTCAGGAAACTGAGCGTGAAAACCTATGATATAAAACATCATAGCACAAAAAAGAGTAAACAGTCATTATTTTGAATGTACTAGTATATGAGATGAGGTCCAGCTGAAATGCATGGGGTACTGTGCATATGAGACAAGGACTAACTGAATTGCATAAAATAACTGAGCACTAATGCATTAAAGTTGTAACATCTGAGAATGGAAGACCAAGCAGAGGCATATTTCTGAAATAATCTATTAACTAAGAGAGTGGAATCTATTAACCGAATAACTATATACCTGTGTGCTCTGTTCAAACAAACCTGAATTGAATATACAATGAATATTGTACTGATACTATGGAGGTATCATGTCACCAACATGCCCCAATCTAATCGAATTGGGGTCTAACCTTGAACCCTAGTTGGAAGGGTGTCAGTACCATGATACGGGTACTATCACGACAGTGTGGATCCACTAATATGAAGTCCCAAAGGACTAGGGAGTCAGTCCTAAACCGGCTAAAACCGCTAAGAGAGTGTCAATCCTAAGCTAGCAGGTGACATCTCACAATCCTATGTTGGATACATAGTTATGGAACTTAGGGACTACTACTAAGGACCTAGTCCTAACTGGCAGGTGATCCCCCATCCCTAGGTTCTCTCGGTGTTAAATCCAACTCGCAATTGAATTGACACAGGTACTAAACTGAACTAAGTTTAAATGAATATTATTCCTGATAATGCTCATTCTGACCATAATAACTGAGTAAATAGGAATATTTATAGTTTAACTGTATCATACTTGAAAATCTAAAAATCATGCAAAACACGTAGGTATCAAGTATTCATAACCCACCATCATTAAATGATCACTGAATGAAATAATAAGCTTAAAACTGTAGATCATGGTTCATAGCCTATAAGCATAGACATTCCATCAAACACTTGGGGATCATGAATTAAACATGGGAATGCTTTAAATAGGGAAAAACAACATGATTACATGAGTGAAGTCATAAAGTTGCAGATTTAACATAAAATTCACTTGAATTAAGCATGGAAAACTCAAATTCATAGCATGAGGAATTCAAAATCTTGCATGGAATGATACATAGGCTGAATAGAATTAAAATCACCATGAAAAATGAATTTAAACCTATCTTAACCAATAAAAAATGCTATAATAATAGAAAATCCATTCTTTAATTGAAAAGAGAGGTTTTGGGCTCCATGGGTGAAACACTAATATTGATGCTTTCTTGAAGGTTCTTGAACTTTAGGAACTTGAATTATTGAATTCATAGGGATAAAGGAATTGAATTTGTGTTCTTGGGGAAAGAAAATGGTTTTTTTGGGTAAATATTAGAGAAGAAGGGAAAAATTATTCCCCAACTGATGCCCAAGTTGTGTTATGAGAGATTGGTTTGAGGGGGAAAAGACCCGATTACCCCTCTGACATATTAATTCAAAACTGGATGTAACAAGCTTACCACAATGCGGTCTTATCACGATAGTGCATTTACCTCAACGTGACACGATTTGCATGACGATGAGAATAACATTGGGGACTGGGCTTATTGCAATAACCCACTAATTTCGTGATCCAAACATAACCCAATACCCGTGCTAAGAATCCAAAACTTCTCCAAGACATGTTCCTTTTATCCTTGAACATGAATTAACTCAAACACCCACATATTAGGGTCAGGAAGACAAAGTTAAAACTCCTCCATGTTTAGAAACCTTAAAATTCATTAAGTCCCCAACACTTAGTGAAATTTTCCATCCTTATGTCCTTTATGCATTCTACTAGAAGCTGAACTAAGTTAAAAATTGTACGAGGTATTACAATATCTCCCCCTTGGGAACATTTGTGCTCGAATAAGATTAGTTAGAATGAGAGTACTGAAATAAGGTAACTGAGATCACATACTGAACATGCATAACTAGAAACATTATTACATAACTGAGTCTGAAACATGATACATGAACTAAACAGATTTTATGAATTCTTGAAATGACATGAGATTGGTTATACAGTTTGAAATAAGAATAGGAAAGAGTCAATCTAAGGAAAACTATTACCTCAAGCTGAGTTTGAGTATGCAGAGAATAAATGAGGGTACTTGGTACACATATCTATTTCTGCTTCCCAAGTTCCCTCAACGGACTGGTTCCGCCATAGAACTTTAACCAAGGGATCTTTTTTGTTCTTTAGTCTATGAATCTGACGATCAAGAATCTCAACTAGGTCTTCATCGTCAGAATGACTATCTTGAACATTTGTGATTTCTAAAGTAATAACAATAGATAAGTCACCAATACACTTCTTTAACAAAGAAACATGAAATACCGATGCACTGATGGAGGATCTACAGGCAACTCTAGCTTATAAGATAACTTCTTAAAATGGATAAAAATTCAATAAGGGCCAACACATCGGGGACTGAGTTTCCCCATCTTGCAAAATCTATCAACTCCCTTCTTGGGCGAGATTTTCAAATAGACTACATCACCAACATCAAACTCAAGGTCTCTCCTTCTCACTTCTGCCTAATATTTTTGAGCACTTTGAACTGTCTTAGACCTCTCTCGAACCAACTGTACTTTCTCCATTGCATCAAACACTGAATTTGGACCTATAAAAGCAGCCTCACCTACTTTAAACAAACCAATAGGATACCTACGTCAACTCCTATAGAAATCCTCAAATGGAGCCATCTGAATATTTGAGTAATAACTGTTTATATTGGTGAACTCAATCAAAGGTAAATGGTTATCCCGACTTACTTTAAAATCAATAACACATTCTCTCAACATGTCCTCTAAGGTCAGAATTGTCCTCTCTACCTAACCATCAGTCTGAGGATGAAAAGTTATACTGAGATGAACTTGGGTACTAAGACACTTCTGAAAATCCTTCAAAAATTTAGAGGTAAACTGAGTACCTCTACCCAAAATGATAGACAATGGAATTTCGTGAAACTTAACCAACACCCTAATATAAATCCTGACATAACTCTCATCTGAGTAGGAGGTTTGAACTAGCTAGAAATAAGTTGATTAGGTCATTCTATCCATAATGATCCATATTGAATAATGCTGCCGTTGTGAATCAGGCAATCTATTCATAAAATCTACCACTTCCCACATCCAAGTGGGGCTACTAAACTCCTGCGATGTACCACTAGGCCTATGGTGCTCAACTTTAACATGCTGATAATTTGAACACTTAGCCATAAACTCTGCAATATCTTTCTTCATACCATTCCACCAATAGATTTCCAATAAGTCATGGTACATCTTGGTGGCTCCTGGATGAATGGTATATCATGCACCATACGCTTTTACCAAAATTCATTACCTCAAATCATCAACACACAGAACACATAACCTGCCCTGATAATGCAACACACCATCTCCCCCTTGGGAGAAAACCTCTACTTTCTGATCTCTAGTTGTTTTCTTCAGCCTAACCAAACTGGGATCCCTATCATGTTTTTCTTTTACTTCGGCAACCAAAGAAGATTCCACCATTCTGACCCCATAGACTTCCCTTAGCTAAATCAACTAACTGAACACCTAATATAGCTAGCTGATGAAACTCCCTAACTAACTTTTTCCTATCATTTTCAACATGGGAAACACTACCCATAGATGATCTACTAACGGCATCTTCCACTACATAGGCCCAAATTATACTAAACACTCATTTCATAATCTTTTAACAAATCAAGCAACCTTCTATGATAATGATTCAAATTTTTCTTCAAGAATACTTACTGCAAACTTTTCTGATTCGTTAACACATAAACATGAACTCCATAAAGATAATGCCTCCAAAATTTTCAAGGCAAAGACAACAGCTACAAACTCAAGATCATGGGTAGGATAATTCTTTTCGTGGGGTTTAAGTTATTATAAGGCAGAGGCTATGACCTTACCTCTCTGCATTAATATACAACACAGAGCAACTCTGGAAATGTCACAGTAAACTACAAACCTATCTGATCTATATGGCAAAGTCAATATGGGGGCTGAAATGAGTCGATTCTTCAATTCCTAAAATCTCTTCTCACTCGAATCTGACAAATTAAATTTGAATTTCTTTTGAGTCAATCGAGACATGGAGGATGCAATAAAAGAAAACCCTTCAACAACCCATCTGTTATAGCCATCCAAACCCAACAAACTCTTAATATCTAATAGAGAGATAGGTATAGACCAATTTCTCACTACTTCGATCTTTTGAGGGTTAACTCTAATGCTATTACCGAAAAAAATTTAGACAAGGAAAGATACTGATCTTAGCAAAAATTGATACTTACAGAACTTGGTGAAAAACTAATGAGTTCTAAGGGTTTGCAATACAATTCTAGATGGTCTGCCTGATCATTCCCAATATAGGAATAGAGAAGAATATCATAAATGAAGACAATGACCATCATGTCCAAGTACTACTTTAACACTCTATTCATTAATTCATGAAAGCTGTAGGGGCATTCGTTAGTCCATAAGACCTAACTAGGAATTTGAAGTGACCATATCGAGTTTTAAAAGTTTTCTTTAGAATATTACATTCCCTGATTCTAAGTTGATGATAGCTAGATATAAGGTCTATCTTTGAGAAATAACCTTCACCTTGAAGTTGGTCAAACAAGTCATCAATCATGGGGAGTGGATACTTATTATTGATTGTGACTTTGTCAAGCTAACGATAATCAATGAACATTCAGATAGAACCATTTTTCTTACGCACAAAAAGAATTGGAGTGCCTCATATTAAAAGACTAGGCATGATGAATGCCTTATCTAAGAGATCTTTAAACTATTCTTTTAATTCCTTAAGCTCACCTAGAGCCATTCTATAGGGTAGAATAGATATAGGTTGGTGTTTGGAAGGAGATCTATTCTGAAGTCAATTTTCTTTATGGGAGGAACTTCGGGAAGGTCTTCAAGGAACATATCTAGAAATTCCTTTACTACTGAAACTGACTCGAGACTTAGAGTCTCAGAACTAGAATCTTTGACTAAGACAAGATGGTAAACACACCCCTTAGATATCATTTTTCTTTCCTTAAGATAAGAAATAATCTGACCTCTAAGCACTGAAGTACTACCCCTCTATTCAATGATTGGTTCATTAGGAAACTAAAACTAAATGATTCTATTTTTGAAATAAACCGAGGGATAACATGAGTGCAGCTAATCTATGTCGAGAATGACATCAAAGATATTCATCTCCAACTCTACAAGATCAACTGAGGTGACTTTCTAAGATACTATGATCGGGTAATTTCTGTATACTTGTATGGCTATGATAGATTCACCTATTGGGGTAGACATTGAGAAAGGTTCTACTAAAATATTTGGACCGATACAAAAATATACTTCAATATAGGGAGTTACAAGAGAATAGTGAAGCTGTAGGATCTAATAAAACATAAACATGAAGATGAAAGACCTGCAATGTACCCGTAACTACATCAGGAGAACGTTTTTGAACCTATCGGTTCTTGAGGGCATACAACTTGTTCTAACGCTGTCGACTGATTATGCTGGAAGCGAAAGCCTACTGAGTTAGGAGATCTACAAAAATTGATGATAGATTGAACTGGCCCTATTGACGCAGATCCTTTCCACTCTGAGCAACTACCCCGTGGCCTAGCTTTCCATATCCAAAACATACATCACTAGAGGCCTTACACACACCCTGATTATACCTATCATATTTTCCACAAAGCATATTAGTGTGACCACTGTTTACACTAACCGGGGACTTAGAGCCTGGCATCCTATCCCGACTGTATTGCCTAAACTTAGGCAGTGGCATACTAGCTAAAGATAGAGCTAGGGATAAAAACTTTTAATAAAAATGAGAGCGGTTACCACCTTCCGATCTTGTTTGAGAAAAGTTAAAACTGCCTATTCTGGCCCTATTATTTTCCCTCTCATTCTCCTTACACTCCTTCTCCCTAATCTTCTAAGCTTGAACCATAAATCTATATAAGTCCATCTCCTTAATCAACATTGCGGTCCTACACTCCCTGACCACATTATTAGCTATAAAAGATACAAACTTACTCATTCTAGACCTATTATTGCTACCATATTAGGAGCATAACTCGCCAACTGAGTAAACGTAAGCGAGTACTCATTCACAGTCATATTACCTTACTTTAATTTGATGAACTCTTGAACCTTAGATTTCCCCAACTCCAATTGAAAGAGCCTGACTAAGAAAGCCATGGAAAACTCTTGCCACTTAACAGGCCCTGCATCAACACCATGGTTCTCCTTCCATTTATTAAACTTAGTATTGTCTACATACTACAAACAGATATACATCCATCTCTGCACTCTCACTCGAAGTGGTGCACATAATATCAATCAACTTCTTAACTATATCAATAAATTCCTATGTATCCTCTTCAGACTTAGATCTCAAAAATTAATGGGGATTCAGCCGTGTAAAATCCCAAATCCTTGTTACAGGTGTATTTGCCACTGCATTTGCTGGGGAAACAACTTGCTAGTTGTTCTGAGCTACTCTTGAATGGGATAAAGTGGTAAAAGTATGTTTAAATTCAGTGTGAGAGACTTGTTCTTTCAGGGGATCTTCCTGAAGAGGCGGATGCACGAGTTGGTCCCCATTCCTTGTTCTTTTATTTCTTCTGGAGGCATAGTCTGTAAATAGAAGAAAGAATGAGTTAGAAAGAGAGTATAAATAGAGCTCATGCTTATCCACATGACATAAATACTTTAAGAAGGGAAATTTTTCCTAAAACATCTCATAGCCTCTTGTTTATAAGTGTGGCACTCTATACACCTATGCATAAGACTCTACTCAATGCAGTTTTCAAATACCCAAGGACACTGTTAAATCTTACACTCTGATACCATGTTTTTGTCATGACCTGAGGATACCCTGTAGTCACGACAATGGTGCTTATGGTCACAAGTTACTACATGCTAACCCATGAGCTAGTACCTATTGTGAGCACTAAATAAAATAACAACTGTACACTTGTGCAGAAGATAGTCTATTAAATGTAATACAAATTTGAATACAGAAAATAAGGTTCAACGACAAGACTAATGAAAATACTAAATATCTAAATTTCAATTTAAAACAATTGAAAATAATGACAAGACTAGTAAGTTGAAAAACTGTCTTACTGAGTGTCCATTGTCAGATTGTCAAAAAAGCCTAACTTACAGACTGAAGAGTTGATGGGACAAGATTGAATATAACTCAAACATCTAAAAATGCAAGACTAAGCATATTCATATTTCTAAAATAATCTATAAACTAAGAGAATGGAATCTATATAACCAAATAATTGTAAATTTGTATGCTCTGGTCTAGCAAACCTGAACTGAATATACACTGAATAATAAACTAAGACTGTGGAAGGTATCATGTAAATGACATACCCCAATCTAAGCTAATCTGGATCCAAATTGTAACCCTAGTTGGAAAGGTGTCAGTACTATGCCACAGATACTAACACTCGCAGTGTAGATCTACTAAGATGATGTCCCAAAGGACTAGGGCATCAGTCATAAACTGGTGGGTGACCCCTAAGAGAGTGCCAGTCCTAAGCTGGAGGGTGACATCTTACAATCCTAATCTGGCTATGTAGTTATGGAACTTAGGGACTACAACTATAGACCCAGTCCTAACTGGCAGGTGAGACTCCATCCATAGGTTCGCTTGGTGCTAAATCCTACTCCTAACTAAATTGACACAGGAACTGAACTAAACTATGTTTAACTGAATGTTATTTCTGAAAATGCTCATTCTGACCATAATAAATAAGTAAATAGGAATATTTATAGTTTAACTTTTTCATACTTGAAAATCTAAAAATCATGTAAAACACGTAGGTATCGGGTATTCATAACCCACCAGCACCGAATGATCACTGAATGATATAACAAGCTTAACACTATTGTTCATGGTTCAAAACCCATAAGCATAGACATTCCATCAAACATGTGGGGATCATGAATTTAAATATGGGAATGCTTTAAATAGGGGAAAACAACATGATTACATGAGTGAAGTCATAAAGTTGCAGATTTAACATGGAAATCACTTGAATGGAGCATGGGAATCTCAAATTCATAGCATGAGGAATTCAAAATATTGCATAGAATCATACATGGGATGAATTGAATTAAAATCACCATGAAAACATAAATTTAAACCCATCTTAATCAATATAAAACACCATAACAATAGAAATCCATTCAATAATTGAAAAGAGTGGTTTTGGGATCCATAGGTGAAACACCAATCTTGATGCTTACTTGAAGATTCTTGAACTTTGGGAACTTGAATTATTGTTTCTTAGGGATAAAGGAACTGAATTTGAGTTCTTGGGAAAAGGGAATGTTTTTTTAGGAAAATAATTAGAGAAGAAGGAAAAATTATTTCCCAAATAATGCCCAAGTCGTGTTATGAATGATTGGGATGTGGGGGTAAAGACCTAATTGCCCCTCTAACATTTAAATTTAAAACTAGACGTAACAAGATTACCAAAACACGGTATTATTGCAATAGTGCATTTACCTCACCACGACGCGATTTGCATGACGACGAGAATAACATCGAGATGTGTTCTTATCATGATAACCCACTGGTTCATGATCCAAACATGACCCAATCCCCGTGTTAAAAATCCAAAATTTCTCCAAGATATGCTCCTTTTATCCCTGAACATGAATTAACTCAAAGACCAACATCTTAAGGTCAGGAAGACAAAAAAATCTTCCAAGTTTAGAAGCCTTAAAAATGACTAAGCCCTAGCACTTAGTGAAATGACTAGCCTTAAGCCCCTTATGCATGAAACTAAAAGTTGAACTAAGCTAAGAATAGTACAAGGTATTACAATATGTCTCCCTTGGGAGCTTTCTTCCTCAAATGAGCCTGGTTAGACTCATGGTACTGAACTAAGGCAACTGAGATCACATACTAAACATGCATGACTGGAAACAAGATTACATAACTTAGTCTGAAATCTGATACATGAACTATAGTAATTTTTTGAATGCTTGAAATGACATGAGATTTATTATATAGTTGGAATTGAGAAAATGAAAGAGTCAATCTAAGGAAAACTATTACCTCAAGAAGAATCTAAGTATGCGGAGAAAAGATGAGGGCACTTGGTACGCATATCTGCTTCAGCTTCCCAAGTTTCTCCCTTAATGGACTGGTTCTGCCATAGAAATTTAACCAAGGGAACTTCTTTATTCTTTAGTCTATGAATTTGACGATCAAGAATATCAAATGGTTCTTCATCATCAGAATGACTATCCCAAACATTGGTGCTTTCTAAAGGAAAAATAATAGCTAAATTGCCAATACACTTCTTTAACAGAGAAACATGAAAAATCGGATGCACTGATGCAAGATCTGCAGGCAACTCTAGCATATAATATAACTTCCCAAAATGGATCAAAATTCTATAAAGTACAACATATCGGGACTAAGTTTTCCCATCTTGCAAAATCTCTCCACTCTCTTCATGAGTGAGATTTTCAAATAGACTAAATCACCAATATCAAACTCAAAGTCTCTCCTTCTCACATATGCATAATATTTTTGACAACTTTGAGTTGTCTTAAACCTCTCCCGAACCAAGTAAACTTTCTCCATTGCATCAAACACTAAATCTAGACCTATCAAAGCAACCTTGGCTTCTTCAAACAAACCAATAGGAGAGCTACATCTCCTCACATAGAAATCCTCAAATAGATCCTTCAAAATATTAGAGTGATAGCTATTTTTATTGACAAACTAAGTCAAAGGTAAATGGTTATCCCAACTTAGTTTATAATCAATAACATATGCTCTAAACATGTCCTCTAAGGTCTGAATCGTCCTCTTTACTTGACTATCAGTTTGAGGCTAAAAAGTTTTACTGAGATAAACTTGGGTACAAAGACCCTTCTGAAAATCCTTCCAAAAGTAAAAGGTAAACTGACTACCTCTATCCAAAATAATAGACAATGGAATCTCGTGAAACTTAACCAACACTCTAATATACAACCTATGGCATAACTCTCAACTGAGTAGGAGGTATAAACTACCAAAAAATTAGTTGATTTGGTTATTCTATCCACAATGACCTATATAGAATAATGTTGATGAGTGTATCAGGCAATCTTGTCACAAAATACACAATCACCACTTCCCACTTCCTAGTGGGGATACTAAACTCCTACAATGTACTAATAGGCCTCTGGTGCTCAATGTTAACCCACTGACAATTTGTAAACTTAGCCAAAAACTCTATAATATCCTTCATCATACCATTCCACCATTAGATTTCTTGTAAGTCATGGTACATCTTGGTGGCTCCTAGATAAAGCTATATCGCGCTCCATATGCTTCTGCAAAATTTATTTCCTTAAAATATCAACACATGGAACACATAACTTTTCCTGAAAACACAACACACCTTCACCCCCTTGGGACAAAACCTCTACTTTCTGATTTCTAACTATTTTCTTCAACCTAACCAAAGTGGGATCCCTACATTATTTTTCTTTTACTTTGGTAACCAGTAAAGATTCCAAAACATTCTAAACCCATAAACTACCCTTAGCTAAATCAACCAACCGAACACCTAATCTAGCTAGCTGATAAACCTCCTTAACTAACTTCTTCCTATTATTCTCAACTTGGGCAACACTACCTATAGACGATCTATTAACGGTATTAGCCACTACATTGGCCTTGACCGGATGATAAAAAATACTCATGTCATAATCTTTTAACAACTCAAGCCACCTTCTCTAACAATGATTCAAATCCTTCAGTGAGAACACATACTGCAAACTTTTGTTATCTATGAACATACCAATGTGAACTTTATAAAGATAATGCTACAAATTTTCAAGGAAAAGACAACAGCTGAAAATTAAAGATCATGGGTAGGATAATTCTTTTCATGAGCCTTAAGTTTTCTTGAGGCAGAGGCTTTGACCATACCTCTCTACATCAATACATAACCAAGACCAACTCTGGAACAATCACAGTAAACTACAAACCCATCTAAACTATCTGGAAAAGTCAATATGGGGGCTGAACTGAGTCAAGTCTTAAAATCCTAAAATATATTCTTATTTGAATTTGACCACTGAAATTTGACTTTTTTCTTAGTTAATAGAGACATGGAGGATGTAATAAAAGAAAACCCTTTAACAACCCATCTGTAATAGACATCCAAACCCTAGAAACTCCTGATATCTATGGAGAGATAGGTCTAGGACAATTTCACACTACTTTGGTCTTTTAAAGGTCAACTCTAATGCCATTACTGGAAATAATATGGATAAGGAAAGCTATAGGTATTTAGCCAAAATTCTCACTTACTGAACTTGGTGAACAACTGAGAAGTTTAAGGGTCTGCAATACAATTCTAAATAATTTACCTGATCATTCCAACTACAGGATTAGTCAAGAATATTATCAACGAAGATTGTGACGAACATGTCTAATTACTACTTGAAAACTCTTTCATCAAATCTATGAAAGCTACAGGGGCATTCGTTAGTCCAAAAGACATAACTTGGAATTTTAACTGACCATAACGAGTTCTAAAGGATTTCTTCAGAATATCATATTCCCTAACTCTAAGTTGATGATAGCTAGATCTGAGGTCTATCTTAGAAAAATTACATGCTCCCTGGTGTTGGTCAAACAAGTTATCTATCCTGGGGATTGGATATTTATTCTTGAGTGTGACTTTGTTAAGCTAATGGTAATAGATGCACATTCTGAGAGAACCATCTTTCTTAAACACGAAAAGAATTGGAGTGCCCCAAAGGGAATGACTAGGCCTGATGAATCCCTTATCTAGCAGATCTTTCAACTATTCTTTCAATTATCTAAGCTTACCTAGAGTCATTCTATAGGGAAGAATATAGATAGGCGGGGTGTTTTGAATTAAATTTATTTAGAAGTCAATTTTTCTTTCCAGAGAAACTTCGAGAAGGCCTTCAAGGAACAAATCTGAAAATTCCCTTACTACTGAAACTTACTCAAGACTTGGAGTCTCAAAACTGGAGTCTTTAACTAAGATAAGATGGTAAACATACCCCTCTGATATTATTTATCTTTCCTTACGATAAGAAACAATCTGACCCCCAAGAACTGAAGTACTACCCCTCCATTCAATGATTGGTTCATTGGGAAACTAAAACTAAATGACTATTTTTTCCATTAACTGAGGGATTACATAAGTGCAACCAATCTATGTCAAGAATGACATCAAAACCATTCATTTCCAACTTCACAAGATGAACTAAAGTGACTTCCAGATATATTGTGATCCAGCAATTTCTATATACCTATATGGCTATGATAGATTCACCCACTGGGTAGACACTGATAAAGGTTCTACTAAAAAATTAGGACCGACGCTAAAATATACTTTAATATAGGGAGTTACAAATAATAATGAAGCTACGAGATCTAATAAAACATAACCATAAAAATGAAAGACCTGCAACATACCTGTAACTACAACAAGAGAACTTTTCTAAACCTGCCGGGTCTTTAAGGCATACAACTTATTCTAATGCTTCCTACTAGTTGTGCTGGAAGCGAATGCCTACTAAGTCAGAAGACCAACTAAAATTGATGATAGATTGGACTTGCCCTACTGGCGCAAATCCTTTCCACTCTAAGCAACCACTAGACTAAATATGACCCTATGGCCTAGCTTTCCACATCCAAAACACACATCACTATAAGACTTATACACACCCTGATCATACCTACCATATTTTCCACAAATCGTATTAGTGCAACCACTATTTGCACTAACTTGGGACTTAGAGCCTGACATCCTATCTCAACTGTATTACCTGAATTTAAGTACTGGACCACTAGATAAAGATAGAGCTAGGGATAAAAACTTTTAATAAAACTTATAGAGAGGTTAACACCATCCAACCTTGTCTGAGAAAAGTTAAAACTACCTATTCTGGCCCTATTATTTTCCCTCTCATTCTCCTTACACTTCTCCTCCACAATCTACTGAGCATGAACCATAAATATATAAGTCCACCTCCTTAATCAACATTGTGGTACTACACTTCTTGATATCACTATCATCTAAAAAACATACAAACTTACTCAATCTAGACGTATTGTCCCCACCACATTAGGAGCATACCTCGCCAACTGAGTGAACTTAAGCGAGTACTCCTTCACACTCATATTACCTTAATTTAAATTGATGAACTCTTGAACCTTTTATTCCCTCAATTCTAATGGAAATAAACTGACTAAGAAAGCCATGGAAAACTTTTACCACTCAACAGGCCCTGCATCAACACCACGGTACTCCTTCCACTGCTAAAACTTATTGTCGTCTACAAACTACAAACTAATATTCAACTAACTCTGCACTCTCGCTTGGAGTGATACCCATAATATCAATCACCTTCTGAAATATATCAATAAATTTCTATGGATCCTCCTTAGACTTAGATCCAAAAAATTAAGGGGGATTTATCCTAATGAAATTCTAAATCCTTATTGCATGAGTATTTGCCACTGGATTGGTGGGGGAAACAACTTGCTGGTTGTTCTGAGCTGCTCCTGAATGAGATAAAGTGGTAAAATAACTTCAAAGTCGGCATAAGAGAAATGTTATTTTAGTGGATCTTCCTGAATAGGTGGATATGCAGGTTGGTCCCCATTCTTTTTTCTGGGAGGCATAGTATATAAATAGAATAAAAGACGAGTTAGAAAAAGGGTTTAAATAGAGCTCATGCTCATACATATGACATGAATACTGACAGCAGGGAAAATTTTCCTAAAACGTCTCGTAGACTTTAGTTCATAAGTGTAGTGCTCATCAGACCCATGCATAAGACTCTACCCAATATTGCATTCAAACACCCTAGCTCACTGTAAAACCTTACACTTTATTACCATGTTTTTTCATGATGTGAGGATACCCCCTAGTTGCGACAATGGTTCTTATGATCGAAAATTACCACAAGCTAACCCATAAACTAGTACATGCTGCCAGTACTGAATAAAATAACAATTGTACACGTGTGCGAAAGATAGTCTGCTAAGTGTAATACAAATTTGAATATGTAAAAGAAGGTTCAACAATAACTCAAATAAAAATACTAATACTCTAAATGTCGATTTAAAACAATTGATAATAATGAAAAGTCTAATGAGTTAAAAAATTGTCTAACTGACTGTCTAATTGTCAGACTGTCAAAAAAGACTCTAACTAACTGACTAAGGAGTTGATGGGACAAGCCCAAATTTAACTCTAACATCTGAAAATGCAAGACCAAGTATATGCATATTTTTTAAATAATCTATAAACTAAGACAGACTGGAATTTGAATAACTGAATAACTATAAATTTGTATGCTTTGATCTAGTAAACCTAAGTTGAATATACGCTGAATACTATATTGAGGTTGTGGGAGGTATAATGTAATAGACATACCCTAATCTGAGCTAATCGGGGTCCAACCTGTAATCCCAGTTAGAAAGGTGTCAGTACCATGGTACGAGTACTAACACTGGCTGTGAGGATCCACTAATCTAAAGTCCCAAAGGACTAGTGATTCATTCCTAAACTAGTGGGTGACCCTTAAGAGAGTGTCAATCCTAAGCTAGCGGGTGACATCTCACAATCCTATGTTGGCTATATATTTATAGAACTCAGGTACTGTTACTAAGGACCCAGTCATAACTGGTGGGTGAGCCCCCATCCCTAGGTTCACTCGGTGCTATATCCTATTCCTAACTGAACTAACAGTAGTACTGAACTAAACTGAACTAAACTAAGTTTAATTGAATATTATTTCTTATAATGCTCATTCTAACCATAATATTTGAGTAAATAGGAATATTTATGGTTTAACTATATCATAATTGAAAATTAGAAAATCATGTAAAATACGTAGGTATCGGGTATTCATAACCCACAGGCACTAAATGATCACTAAATGAAATATAAAGCTTAAAACTATAGTAAAGGATCATGGTTCAAAACCCATAAGCGTAGACATTCCATCAAACATGTTGGGATCATGAATTCAAACATGGGAATTCTTTACATAGGGTAAAACAACATAATTACATGAAGGAAGTCATAGAGTTGCAGATTTAACATGGAATTCACTTGAATGAAGTATGGGAAACTCAAATTCATTGCATGAGGATTTCAAAATCTTGCATGGAATCATACATAGGTTGAATTAAATTATCATCACCATGAAAACATCAATTTAAACCCATCTAAAGATTATAAAATACCATAATAATAGAAAAATCCATTCTTTAATTGAAAAAAGAGTTTTTGGGCTCCATGGGTAAAAGAAACCCATGAATAAACACCCCACATACCTTAAACTTTTGACTTGAAAGAGAAATACTAATCATGATGTTTTCTTGAAGGTTCTTGAACTTGAGGAACTTGAATTCTTAATTTCTTAGGGATTAAGGTATTGAATTTATCCTCTTGGGGAAAGGTAATGATTTTTTATGAGTATAATTAGATAAGAAGGAAAAATTATGCCCAACTGATGCCCAAGTCGTATTATGAATGATTCAATTTAGGGTGAAAAGACCCAATTCCCCCTCTAATAAATAAATTCCAAACTGGATGTAACATGATTACTGCGACATGGTCTTATCATGGTAGTGTATTTCCCTCACCTCGGCGTGATCTGGATAATAATGGGAAAAACACTGCGATAACCCACTAGTTTTGTAATCTAAACATAACCCAAACACTGCCCAAAAAATCCAGAATTTCTATAAGACATGCTCCATATATCCCTAAACATGAATTAAATCAAAAACTAACATCTCAGGGTCGGAAAGACCAAGTTGAAAATCCTCCAATTTTAGAAGCCTTAAAAATGACTAAGTCCCTAACACTAAGTGAAACTTTTAGGCCTTAATCCCCTTATGAATACAAGTAGAAGCTGAACTGAGCTAAGAATAGTGTGGGGTATTACAAAGTCCTACCAGTCATCCTATGATTTTCAACATTCTACTACTTTTTCTTGAATCTCAGTAAAGTCTTATATAACGTCTCCAAATATGACTGTCTGAACTTATAAATCTTACCTTTTATTTGAAACATTTTGGAAGATGTGAAAATCATTCTAGAAAATGAGTCCTTAACTCATTCCAATTAATGATGAATCCATATGATAATTTTTCCAATCATTCTAAATACTCTACCATTAGAGATAAAGGAAAAAGCAATAGTCTAATCACCTCTTGTCTGACTCTAGGTAGATTTAATATTGAGAAAATCCCTATGCAGTTCATTACATACAAGTTTGTACCATCAGTAGGAAGTCGTGAGAATCCCCCTTCAAGTTCAGCAAGTGTATAATATCACTAGTGATGTCAAACTTAGTTCCTGGAGGTAATTTCAATGGGATAATAGCACCTGTTTCACTGACTCCAAATAATCTAGATCTTCTTTTGAATCATCATAATGAGTGAGATACTATTGTTAAGGTTATTGTCCACTATATATTTTTTCCTATTCTCACTCATCCAGTGTGTCTTAATGGTCAGCTTTAGCTAGTCTAGCCCATTTTTCACGAGGTGCCCATCTCCCAGCTTATAGCCTAGAATTCATCTCATTAATCAAACAAATAGTTATTTCCTCTATAGTCTCTTAAATCCTATGCTAACACCCTAGCTAATTTACGATTCGTACATCATCAACTCCCTCGCTATAATCTTTTTGATTATGAACTCCTTTACAATTTTCTATTAGCTCCATAGTTCTCTCTAGATCAATATAAAGTGGAATTAGGGTTTTCCCTTGACTCTGAGTGTTGTTCGTGCACCTGTGTGCTCCCTATAAAAAAAATTATAAATTACAAAATAAAAATAGCCTAACAAACATAATAAGTTTAATTCATAATCGTGTTTCCCAAAAAGTGCACTAAAATTTGATGTCACTTAAATTACACCTCTAAATAAAGTATAACGTGTTCATTGATCAAATATAAAATCCATGTAGGTTGAGGTCTATTTAATAAGGAATAGGTCAAAATTTTTGTCAAGTATTTGTCTAAGCAATCAATAAATAATTAAAGGGGTGGGGGGTTGTGAATCTATATGTCAATAGTAACAATTATTGATTTGTTAGATTTGTAATCAATGAGTGAGAGAAAGTACGACTTTCCCTAATAACTTCATAACTATATGGGTTCTTCATATATTAAATTAGTCCTAGTGTTCAGTATACAAAATTGATAGGTAATCCCCAAACAGCTATTCTGGTATATCGACTCAAGCTATTACGTTGAGGTTGCTAGTTCCAAGTCATTATTGTTCATTCCCTTATCCTATTTTTTACTCATACTTATTCTGGAGTAAAGATAAGAAAAGTTGTAACATTGTAAACTGTCATAAAGTAATCAAGCCCAAGGAAATTAACAATACATTCCTAAACACCCATTGAGAATTAACATGCACTATAAACACTACTTTATTAGTCAATCATGGTTCCCACAACCCTATTTATACTATTTATATACTTATAACTATGTTGATCTGAACACTTACAATAATCAAGAAACTAATTGGAAGAATTATATATGAACAATCAAACGAAGAGCAAAAGAAATTATGGAATTAATGGAAAAAGTATGACATTGTATGTTTAAAGTATGTTAGAATAATACCCAAAATGTTTGTAGCATAATTAAAACACCACAAGATGTATTTATAGACATAGATAATCTATTACCAAAATAACTAGGAGATCTTGGTTGGCACATGTCCACATGGGCCATGCGAAGACCACATGGCACATATGGCTAATATCCATAAAATATTCCATGTCATTTAGCGTGAACTTTCATATAGTTTTTTTGATGATGTTCATATTACAACTAATGGTATAATTGGTCATCTTTAATATAATTTAACTAAAATAAGTTTTGATTGAATCCTTAGTGAATGAGAACACAAAATTTAATCTCAAGTCTTAGGAGTGACTGGAAGGTGGCTGGTAATTCATTGTAAATCAAATGATAAAATAAAATGGATGATTTACTTTAAACAATTTATTGTACAATTTAATCATATTTGAAATTCAAAATTTGAAATTTAGAGAACTAGATTGTAAATCAAATATAGAATAGGACTTGGGGTTATGCTATTATAAGTGTGGGTTCATGCATAGGAAATTAAATAGTTGTTTAGATTTAGCTAAGGGTCATGGGTAGGATAGATTATGGGTATTTAGTATTAGTTTGTTAATCAAACACCAAAACCTCACAAAAGGGTTCTTTCAAACATGTCACAAGTGTAGATATTTGAGAAATTTAAAATCTCACATAGTATCCTTATTTCTAAGAGATTAAATTAAATGATATACATCAAGTTATTGTTCACTTTCATTCCTCACCCTCACCCTCTTTGTCAATAATGATAAGGGTTCTAAGGTTAACTAGAGTTTGAAACCTCTAAATACAGATTCAAACATTGAATAGGAGTAAAATCCATATAAATTATCTAATTAGAAAGACAAATAAACAACACCTATAAAATAATCACAACTTACTCAAGCATAACGTCAAGCAAAGAAATTACCCAATTTTCAACCCATTGCTCCATTAAAAAAAAGATTATCACAATGCTAGAGATCAAAATTCAATAATAAATAAAAAGAATCATTAATTTTATTCTTACGGTTTCACTCTATGTTTCTAAAGATTCAAGAAGTACAAAGATGGTGGTCTAGAGATGAAAAATCCCTTTTAAAGCCCTTAATTCATGTTCATAAATATTTACAAAGTTTTCACCAGACTGGTCACCTACTGGCACAGGTGCCAGCATAGGTGCTCATGCAAGTGACATTATTTTGTTGATTTTTTATGCACCATGTGCAGCTCATGCCAAATGTGCATAGGTGTCCCTTAGGTCTCCCAATGGTTATTTTGAGCTTCTTTTATTCCTTTCTCACATTCTGATTGACTCGTATGGATAGCTCAACCTTATATTCATCCATTACCTATTCAAAAGAGAAATAAAACATGAGAAACTTGTCGAGTCAGTGGAGAATAAGGATAATTCAAGATTAAATGCTAAGAAGTTGGTAAATAGCCAATTTATAAACCCCACAAACATAAACTATTGCTTGTCCTCAAGCTACCATGAATGTTCACAATGAAAAAATTATTGTAAACTTCAAAATAATCACGAATGACTATGTTGGACATCTAAAATGACAAATTTTAAATGGTTCCTCCAACAAGTCATGGCAATAAATAAATAACATTTTCCCCATTAAAGCATACTTTTTTATTTTGTTAGGGTGTAAGATATTAGAAAATAAGAATTTCAAATCAAGATGCTTATCAATGCGTGATATAATATTTTCAAAGATTGTCTCAATTTCACTTTGCGGCTTGTCTTACTCATTTACCCCAACTAATATCTAGAAATCACTCTCCACTCAAAGGTATCGATTCCACTCACATTCAAGAATGTGCTCTATTCACATAAAACATTATAATTCTAAAAGAGCATAAAGATTAAAATAATTTTAACCCACTCTCACAGAAAAATTAATGTACGACGAGTAGAACTATATGCTTGCCCTATGTGTTCTTCATTGTTAATGTAGACATATAAGCTTTTAAATCACCAGGGACTTGCGGGCATAGATGAAAGTTAGGGTATGGGAAGGAATTTATGGATTAAGTGACTATAAGATATCCCTAAATACAATCTCTTTATAACCTTCTAGGCCCTCTTCTTTAACTTTCTCCACCTTATTTGCCTTTATTTCATTTTGATTGTTGCCCCTAATATCTACTCCCTCTTCACCAAAAAAACTTTATGAACATCCTTCTTCATTCACATCTTTGATCTCGTCTAGAGATTTTCTACCACTTAGCCATTCATCACACCTATTTTTTTCATAAACATATTTTCACTTTTAAAATCATATTTTAAGGGATAGGATATTTCTTTTGTTTCAAAGCACATCTCTTGTCCCATAAATCACTTATTTGGACAAACAAGAATACACCTTTCTTAACTAATCTACCAAATCTCTTTTCACACAAACTTAGATTTTGAGCCATCCCTTTGTCATTCTCACAATCATGCACCACTACCCAAACTTAGGCATTCACCTATATTATCTTACCTTAGAATTATGTAGATTTTCAAAACGGTTATGGTGGTATAATATGGTCATTAATAATATGAAAAGAATAGGAAGAGTTTCAAATATATTATGGAAAAATATAATGGTGGGATTTATTTCATGTTATTGATCAAAAATGGCCTCAGATCATCTTCCAAACCAAGTGTGATCGGGTATTTTTCCTTGAATACACTCGAGGAAAGGTGTAGAGTATATGTATGTACAATAATTAATAAAATACTTTTCCAATCAAGGCACCATACTTCATAGATTAGATAGTTAATCTCCTAACCAATTTGTGCAAATGAACTTAACAAGCTTCTCTGAGTCAAAAACACTTCTTTGTAAAAAGAAAGAGAAAAATTATGAATTTAAAAACTCAAGAAAACTCTTAAAATCTCCTTTCTCTTTAATATTTCAAGAACTTTTTTGGTTTTCCAAATCATTTCTTTTCTTTTTCAAATACTATTTTCAAGACCAATTTTTCTTGCCAATGGCATTGGGGATCTTTCGAACATTACCAACTACTACTTGACTCTAACTCATAACAATAGGTATTTACTCTAAAAAAATTTTGTAATCTATTTATCATGGGAGAAATACCACGCGATTTGACAAACAAAATAAAATAGCAAAAGAAAAAAAATTTGCTCCTTAGGAAAGAGCTGAGTTTTGAAGAAAACACTTGCATCTTATTTGATGAGTATTTATACAAGTTGGATAGAATGATTCAAATAATCCTTATAGTAATCACCCAAAAAATAAATCAAAATAAGAAAGAAACATCAAGTTATGATATCTAGCTCATAACACGGGCCTAGTGAAACACCTTGTATTTTGGCCCTTGACAATTTTTTGAGTTTTGAGATCACTGCCTTGATTACGAATTGACCACATGAGTTATATGGTTTCTTGAAGGGTCGTGTAACCCTATTTGTAGGGTGGTCAGTGTGTGCTATTGAGTTTCTATCCTAGGTACGATTTGAGGAAACGAGTTATAAAGATGTGTAATGAGTCATTAGTAGGAGTTGTAACCAGATCATGTAAGTTTATTGATAGATTTTGGTTTGAGTATGAGTGTCTCACTAAGGTCCATGAGGATATGTCACGAGTCGTGAGATGAAATCGTATGATTTCTATTGTTCAACCCAACTAAGTTCTGTATTGACTATTATAGGACCCTACGAGTCATATAATACTATTACTAGTAAGCTTGTTGAGTCATAAGAATTGTTGTGTATGGGTATCTTGGTCACTATTTTGATTACGAGTCGTAAGAACAGGTTACGAGTCAATGGTTGAGTCGTAGTCAAAAATGACATTTTTTCACTTTTAAGTTAGGGGCATTTTGGATATTTCCCTATTTGCCCAACATGAAACCCACGTCAACAAATAGAATCTCAAACACTCTTAAATACAGAAGGTCAAGAACACTAAGGCATTTAAATAGATTATTCAATTGAACTTTCATGGGTGATTTCTCTCCATACTACTTGGTGTTTAAGGCATATTACTCATCCCTCATATTCAATTTTGTAAAAATGTGTGAGTTAATATATTGTTCATGAGATATTCATGTTGGGCTTTAAACTATGGGTTGAGGGTTTTTAATATAAATTTTTTGAATGCTTCTTCCATGCTATTTAAGAAATAATTATACTTAAATTGATGGTTGGTAAATACATTGGGGTGTGTGCGGATGGTGGAAGGAAATAAGGGTACAATGTAATCCCCAAATTAAACATTTGGTATTGAAATTGATAGTAAAATCAACCCACTTGCATAATTGATTTTTGCTTATGCATTTTCACTTGGCTTGGCTTGTTTCTTATAACTAATACATCTTATAAATGGTTAAATGCTTACGGATGGTTTAAAAAACCCTATGGGGTACAATGGAATCCCCTAAGTGAATTATTATGAAAACCTTATGGAGTACATTGGAATCCCCCAAGTGATTTTAATAATTGAGTCTGTACAGTATTTAGGAATCCCTTCAGTGTTGTGTAATGGCATTCCTTTAAAACTATAGTCGGTATGACGATACCACTTAATTATTCCTTAATAATTGACTCTTGGAATTGGTGGTTTGGCTATGTGTTAAATTTTTTAATTAGGTAATAATGGGGGTCACGATAGCTAGTTGTAAAGGTGTGAGTGTAAAGGACATACACTGGTAACTCATGTTTATCAATATGAGGGTTATTCTTAATGACCATGTGCTTAGGGGTAGAATAGAATCCCCCAAATCTATAAATGTATATATGTATCATGGAGGGAGAAGGGTACAAGGGAATCCTTAACCACTTATGATACCTCTAATTTATGCAAAAATACCGATAGGAGCCCGTTTAGGGGGTAACACTGGACTCATATAGCCCATGGGTGGAATTATGACACTAAAGATGCATAGTCCAAGTTAAGGTTTTAAAGTACATGCTAAGTTTTGTTGCCCATCTCAGCATGGTATATATCTATCTATATATGTATTTGGATATGGTTATGTGATTTTATTTAACTTGGCTTTAGATTGATGACCTTACTTTATCTTTATTCCTGAGTTACATGCTAGTTTTCACCCAGCTAATCATATTCAAATGATGTATCCCCATGTATTGTAGGAGCTACCTATACTTCCACTCCTTCTACTCTGTGACAAGGTGAATTGGGGATAGATTTTGAGTTAAATTAAAGTAGTGAGCTTCCATACTTCGGAAGACCCAATTTCATGCTATCTATTTTTTTTATTTCGTTACTATTTCTTTGGTATTTATTTTGGATATGGTTGGGGGCATGTCCTGATTGGGTATTCTTTGGTTTTGACTAGAGTCTTTATCGGACTACGGTGGGCATAGGTGGTGTCGGTATTAGAATCGGTATTGGTATTGGCATTGGTATTGGTTTTAGTTGGATGTTTTGCTATAAATGGATAGTTTTGGTTGTAATCTTATTATAATGTTTTAAAATCAATATTCTCTTATCTTGTAACATGTTCAAAATTCATCCGACGTAGGGTGTAAGATGGTTGATAGTTTAGGTATTGGGGGTGGTCAATAGTCCTAGTTAGACTTGAGATACATAACATATTGATGTATGAGCAGATGCTAACACATTTGAGGCTTTTAACTGAGAATAATTATGAAGTATTAAGCAACTTTTATCATTTTTGATTGTTTTCTCTTTGATATTGCAGTAAAAGTCAAAATGCAAGAGAACCATCAATAATTGAAGTAAAAGAGTTGATTTCTGAGCAAGTAGAGAGGGAAGTATAGCTGATGACTTGTCTAATAAGTCCTCAGCCTTGTGATAAGCTATCAGAGTTGTCGTTAGCCTTATATAGAGAATGAGATTCAGCTGAAAGAAGTGACGACAACCTGTGATAGGCCATCAGAATTCTGATATGCCATTAGGTTCATCATCAGGCTTAGGCAGTGCTTGAGAACTTGAAGTGAAAATACAACGACAATTCTGATAAGTCTTTAACTTTGTGATAAGTTATAAGAATCATTATTAGCTATAAATAGTGTGAGGTAGTGGGAGCAGAAGTGTGGCGATATTCCTTGATAAGCCGTCAGGTATCTGATAAGCCATCAAGAATGCCGTCATTCCAAGGAAGAAATAATGAAAGTGGAATAGAAACTGACGATAATTTTGATAAGTTGTCAGACTCCTCATAAGCCGTCTGAGTGTCATCATTAGCCTAAGTAAAAAATCATCAAACTTGAAGAAGAAGCTGACGACATTTTTGATAAGTCATCCGACTCCTGATAAGGTGTCACACTTTTTCTTCTCCTATGTTAAAAAAGATCTGTAATCTGTGATTTTGTTTTCATAATTAGGATGAAGTATTTAAAGCATATGTTAGGGATTTCTAATAAAAGGGGAGCGAAACATCTTGATATTATTTGAAAAAGTAATGACACCTCCTTTTCAGGCTCTCTTAACTTAGAATTCAATATTCAACTCTTTGATTGGGTTTTGAGATTTTTCCCTTGAACTTAGAAGATAATCAAATTCAGAGTTCATCTTTTGTAAGTTTTATTTTATTGAATGATGAATATAGTTGTTGCTATATCTCTCTTTCTAATATGGAACTAAAACCCACAAGTAGGGTTGTAGGATCTATGATTACTCCCGTATTGTCTTAATAGTTGGTTAGTGTTCGAGTGATTATGGGAACATCTTGATAATTCTTTTGTATTAATTATTTTATATTCATCGTAAACAATAGATCTTGCCTTATGTTGATTGGGTCGAACTCAGAAATAAACTAAAGGTAGTGAATTATCAACGACAATCTGGGAAGGTTAAGTTCCCATCTAATGATTAATGTTGTAACAAGATTGATCAACTTGAGATAAAATCAGTATGAATAGAATGATATCCTAAGTTTGAGAGAATTAGGGAGTTCAACATCTAAGTAGGTTGAGAAACACTTAGATGGACTATCGAAACTGATAATTTGGTGTTTCCCACAAGTCATGAGAACCCAATACTACAGTTATTATTTTATGAGGATTAATAATCGTAGTGATCACAACCCTAGTTCCTCTCTATCATTGATTTGAACCATTGAAATTTTAGTTTTGAGAGAAGCAAGTTAAAACTTTAACATTTGTTTGTTCATCAAAAACACCCATTTTATCTTTTCGTATCATTTGTTTGAATTTAACTTGTAGATATAGTTTCAAATTAGTTTAATCGCCACTCATATTGTTTCTCATGGATTCGACCCCCACTCCAAAGTTGGGTAAATATATTAACGATGATCATCTTGCACTAAATTGATGTGTACGTTGAGCATTATTAAATATGGCACCTTTGTTAGGGAACAATTTTATGTATTGAGTTGGTTTGGAATTTTCACCTACTTTCTTGAATTCAAACTTGTAAATATTTGTTTTTAGTTTTCTTTTATTTCTTGTGTTAGGTAGATTTTTATTTTAGTTTACTTATTACTATGGTATCATGGAATGAACATGAGATTGGTGGTTGGAAATCTTATCTTGATGATCCATGTCCATATTATGATGGACCTCACTTTGGGAAAGATTGTAGATATGCTCCACGGAGAGAGATGTGTGTACTATCTCCATTCTACCGGGAGTATGATTATTCTTTATGTGGTGGTCAAGATGAACATTGGAGTGATTTCCTAAATATCCCCTCCCTCTATTGTGCTAACCCAAATTCTAGTTTTTCTTATGAGTTTGATAGGTCTTATGGTCAAGAAAAGGAAAAACGAAGCACCAAAAAGTGTGGCATTGAAGCTACGATTCAACGAATGTTAGATCTCCACAAAGAAATGTATGATATTTTACGTGATATGTGTTAAGACATGAAGCCAATCATTTATGAGGGATGGATATAGAGGTCAATCATTCAAAGTATTCTTCTACATTATGTTTAGATGATATCTTGCATGTGGAATCATTTAAAATAATGGAAGAGTGTGAATATGAGGAACAAGAATCCTATATTGATGTTGGGCTTGATGATGAGAAACCCTTAATGATTTCCCAACCAACCGAACCAACCATTAGAGATGATGCCAAGATTGAGGAAATGGTGCTAGAGGAAAAAGAAGAAACCGAGCCAATCTCTTATAAAGACTCTAGCCCAATTCGGGGTGAAGAGGTCGAGAAGGATGAAACTCCAAATTGGGGACATTGAATGATTTTAAGTTGAAGGTAGAGCAATTTGTGGGTGTTGATGTCCTCTTGGGGTTTTTGTTGTTGTGCCTCTTTTCCCCGGAGTCTTGTTCCTAGTAGAGCTGGTATGTTTAGGAGTATTGTGATTTATTGTAAAATCTTGTAGTTGACTAGGAGAAATACAAGTACCTTAGGAAGTTAACATGTTTTTGTTGATTTTTGAACACCTCTCTAATGGTCTATTTTATAACTGTGTGATATGCATGTGTGACCACTGTGCTTCTTGTTATGGCATAAGTACTAGTAATATGATAACCATTGCTAAATAATTGCATGAACCGATTAGGTAGTAGCATGTGATGTACCTTTGTGCTATGTGTGTGTGAGATACTACCTAGTTCCCATTGTGTGTTAAATCCAGAACTTGCCCGGTTGGTCTTGCCTTAGTTGTAGGATAGCGGTTAGGAAAGGATCATAGGCCGATGTTGAACTAGTCCACTTTTAGCCTAAATGACCTTCCATGTGTGAATAATATTCCTTGATCCTAATATTGAGCCTGAATGCGTATTCTTTTTATTATACCTATCACCTTCCCATTTGTATTACAATGAACCTATTTTGGCCCTGGTCCTCTTTGGACACTGTGCACTTTGACTTAGGTAAATAGCCTAAATTGAGGGTATCTATCATAGTGGTGCATGATGTAAAGTGAGTATGAAGAAGGGTAAAAAAAATACAAGGCTGGGTGTGGTAGAAAAAAATAAGAAAAGAAAAGTTGTGAAAAAAAAATGAATGAATAAAAACTGCACCTAGCTTGAATGTGATTTAATCAAGAATGGGAGAAATAAAGTAAAGGTTGATAAGTGAGACTCCCAAAATAGTGTAGTGCCAAGGAGGCTTAGTTTCTTTAAATATCCTTGTGTATCATACTAGCCCCAAGACCATATTACAAGATGAAAAAAAGTCCTATAGTGATCCTAACTTAACTGTTTGAAATCTTCGGTAATGAAAATAAGGGAAAGCTTATGGTATTTGGCATACATTGACTAGAACTTCTTTCTGAGAGTAAGTGTCTCTTGACCGTCCCCGCATTGACATGCTTGAGTTCACATATGAGTGAGGAAGGACTTCTTTATTGTAAGGGCACATTGGTTACGTGCTACTTACTAACTTGTTTGGATTGTGTAATCTTGGTACATACATGTTTGCTGTTGCTAAATTGATGCCATATCTTGATTCCTGTGTGTTGCATTATTGTCCTTCAATAATATGCGCAATTGTTTTTTTTAAAGTAATTGACATTGGAGATGGTGAAGATGTTTTGAGATAATATGGATGGTTGACAGCCAAATGTACTTTTTATCCTCTTAGTTGTGTTTTAGTTGCTTGAGGACTAGCAATTATTTTAAGTTAGGGGTGTTGATATGTCAGCAGATACTAACATATTTGAGGCTTTTAACTAAGAATAATTGCAAATTCTTAAGTAACTTTTGTTGTTTTTGATTATTTTCTCTTTGATTTTGCAGTAAAAGTCAAGATGCAAGAGAACCAGCAATAATAGAAGTAAAAAAGTTGATTTCTGAGCAAGTAGAGAGGGAAGTATAGCTGACGACTTGTCTGATAAGTCATCATCCTTGTGATATGCTATTAGAGTTGGCGTCAGCCTTAGACAGAGAATGACATTCAGGTGGAAGAAGTGATGACAACCTGTGATAGGCTGTCAGAGTTATGATAAGCCGTCAGGCTCATGTCTGGCTTAGGCAGTGCTTGAGAACTTGAAGTGAAAAAGCAACGACAATTCTGATAAGTCATCAATTTTGTGATAAGTTATAAGAATCATAATCAGTTATAGACAGTGTGAGGTAGTAGGAGCAGAAGTGTGACGACATTCCCTGATAAGCCATCAGGTGTCTGATAAGCCGTCAGGAATGCCGTCATCCCAAGGCAAAAATCATAAAAGTGGAAGAGGACCTGATGATAATTCTGATAAGTCTTCTGACTCCTCAAAAGATGTCAGAGTGTCATTTTCAGCCTAAGGCAAAAATCATCAAACTTAGAGAAGAAGCTGACGACATTTCTGATAAGTCGTCAGACTCCTGATGAGGCATCACACTTCATCATCACCTGTGCAAGAAAACATCTATAATCTGTGATTTTGTTTCCATAATTAGGATGAAATATTTAAAGCATATCTTAGGGTTTTCTAATAAAAGAGAGGGGCAAAATATCTTAAAATTATTCAAAAAGGCAAAGACACCTCTTCTTAGGGCTCTTTTAACTTAGAATTCAATATTCAACTCTTTGATTGGAGTTTGAGATTTTTCTTTTGAACTTAGAAGAGAATCAACTTCAGACTTCATCTTTTGTAAGTTTAATTACTTTGAATGATGAATATAATTGTTGTTATCTCTTTCTTTCTCATGTTGAACTAAAATCTATAATTAGGGTTGTAGGATCTATGATTACTCCTGTATTGTCTTAGTAGTTGGTTAATGTTCGAGTGATAGTAGGAATATCTTGATAATTATTTTGTATTAATTATTTTCTGTTGGTTACAAATAATAGATCTCGCCTTATGTTGATTTGCTCGAACTAAGAAATAAACTAAAGGTAGTGAATTATCAATGAGGATTTGGAAGGTTAATTTCCCATCTAATGATTAATGTTGTAACAAGATTGATCAACATGAGATAAAATCTATCTTAATAGAATGATTTCCTAAGTTTGAGAGAACTAGGGAGTTCAACATCTAAGTAGGTTGAGAAACACTTAGATGTACTGTCGAAACTGATAATTTGGTGTTTCTCACAAGTCATGAGAACCCAATACTACAGTTATTATTTAATGGGGATTAATAATCTTAGTTATCACAACCCTAGTTTCTCTCTATCATTGATTTAAACAATTGACATTTTAGTTTTGAGCTCTGAAGCAAGTTAAAACATTAACATTTGTTTAATCATCAAAAACCCCTCATTTTATCTTTTTGTATCATTTGTTTGAATTTAACTTGTAGCTATAGTTTTTAATTAGTTTAATCGCCACTCACATTATTCCTCGTGGATTCGACCCGTACTCCAAACTTGGGTATATATATTGACAACAACCTCCTTGCATTAAATTGACATGTAAGTTGAGCGTTATAAAAAATGGCACCATTTTCGTGGAACAATTTAGCGTATTGAGTTGGTTTGGAATTTTTTCCTACTTTCTTGAATTCAAACTTATAAATATTTGTTTTTAGTTTTCTTTTATTTCTTGAATTAGGTATATTTTTATTTTAGTTTACTTATTACTATGGAATCCTCGAATGAACACGAGCTTGGTGGTTGGAAATCATATCTTGATGATCCATGTCCATATTGTGATGGACCTCACTTTTGAAAATATTGTAGATATGCTCCCCGGAGAGAGATGTGTGCACCATCTCCATCCTACTGGAGTATAATTGTTCTTTATATGGTGGTCAAGATGGACATCAGAGTGATTGCCTAAATTACCCCTCCCCCTATTGCACTAACCCAAATTTTATTTCTTCTTATGAGTTTGATAGGTCTTATGGTCAAGAAAAGGAAGAACGAAGCACCGAAAAGAGAGGTATTAAAGCTATGATTCAAGGAATGTTGGATCTCTAGAAATTAACGTATGATATTGTATGTGATATATGTCATGACATGAAGCCAATCATTCATGAGGAGATGGATATAGAGTTTAATCATTCAATGCATTCTTCTATATTATGTTAGATGATATCTTGCCTGTGGAATCATTTAAAATAATGGAAGAGTGTGAAGAGGAGGAGCAAGAATCCTATATTGATATTGATCTTGATAATGAGAAACCCTCGATTTCCCAACCAACCGAACCAACAATGAGAGATGATGCCAAGATTGAGGAAATGGAGCTAGAGGAAAAACAAGAAACCAAGCCAATCTCTTATAAAGACTCTAGCCCAATTCAGGGTGAAAAGTTCGAGAAGGATGCAACTCTGAAATTAGGAAGAAGACCTCACTTGAATCACTCTTCAACATTATGCTTGGTGGATGTGATGAAAGTCGAATCACCCAAGCAAATGATGAATTTTGGAAATGAGGAGGAAAATTCCTACATTTTGGATTTTTTCATGCCGAAAGGGTATAATACAACCCTAATCTTGAAGGCCAAGAAGCTCAAATATCTATGTCTATTTAGTGGATTTTTAAGATTCTCACCATTGCCAAATTGGGTTTCCATAAAGCCATTTCAAGTTAGTCTCTTTTATGGGTGTGTAGCACACCACACTAATAAGGGAGAGGCTATGAGAAATTTATGAATGTTTCTCTTTTTTGTGTTCTATTTTTGACTGTAGAGTCTAAGGTTTTGTTTCTATCTAATTCCTGTTTGTTCACCTTTTTTATCATGCCTCCAAGAAGATCTGATGTTCATGGGAGCACTTTTTTTAATTCTGAGGATAATTGAAATAGAGCTCATAGAGCTCCAGGGGTTCAAATTAGGTCTAGGACCATTGTCTCTGATGGTTCTACTAGAGCTCCACTGATTCCTCATGTCCTTTCTTAAACACCTCAAACTGACGTATTTAATTCTGAGTTTTGCTAGTCGATCTTTTTTCTTACTTAATTGGTTGCATCTCGAACTAAGCGTGTAGATTTTGTTGCTCCATAATCTGAAGCCACTAGAGTTGGCCAATTTATGAGGCTGAAACCCCTATTTTCACTTATATAAAGGTTGAGGAGGATTCTCAACATTTCATAGATAAAATAGAAAAGATTTTCCACATGATCCATGTTACTGAGGTGGAAGTGTAGAGTTTGCAGCCTATCAGTTGAAGGACATAGCACATCAGTGGTATAAAGAGTGGGAGCAGCTCTGTGGTGTGGATGATGAGTTGCCTTATGTGTTGACTGTACTTGAGCTTTTCTTGACCAGTTTTTTCCCCCAGGAGTTAAGGGAGGATAAGGCTGAAGAATTTGTGAATCTGAGGCAAGGAAGGATGATAATCAAGTTGTATGCCTTGAAGTTTCATCATCTGTCTTGATATGCTCCAAAGTTGGTGTCTAGTATATGTGCTAGAATAAGAAAATTTGATTTTGGTTTGTCCCGTGACTTGATTCTAGAAAGTAAGACTGCTGTGTTGAACAAGGATATAGATATATCTTTGCTTATGGTGTATATGCAGTAGGTTGAGGAAGAGAAAAAAAAGAAAAGGACTGAAATAAAAGAAAGAAAGAATAAGAAGTTTATGTTTTTTGATCTGGGTAGAGATCAATAGTAGAGCAGCAGAGATGGTGGAAAGTAGTCTAAGAAGAAGTTGGGAGTTATGGTTCCTACTCTAAGGCTTATGCTCATTACCTAAAGTCATATGGTAATCGATGTTTTTAAGGTGTTTGATAATGCTCAAACCACACCTCTCTTACAAAATATAAGTGATAGCTATCAATATATAACCCAACTAGGTTGGGATTGAATCCCACAGGGAATAGGGTGCGAATTTAATTATCTACGGGTTAATGTAGTGATAGTTATCAGTTTCTTATGAATGGGGGTTTTTGAAAGAGTAACAAATAATTACATCTCAGTTTAGTGTTTGAAATCAATATGATAAGGAAAACTAGAGTTATGTTCACTATTGGTATTGGGATTTGACCGATGCTAGTAACGATTCAAGATTCTTGTGGTAGGTAGGAACAACAGACTATCCTTGTCGAAATTATGTCTAAATGTTTCTAAACCTATTTAGACATTTAATTACCTAATTCTCTCGAACTTAGGGAATTTATATTTCATAACAGGATGTTATCCCAAGTTAATTGATCTTGTTACAGCAGTAATTAATAAATGGAAGTTTAATGCTTCCAAGTCCCTGTTGATAATTCACTTCTTACTAGGGTCGATTTCTTATCTCAAGCAAATCACCCATAAGCAAAGTCTATTGTTTACAACCAATAGTCAGCATGTAAAATAATGGAATTAACAAGAAGTTCCTACCAACATTAGAATTTTGAACACTTAGTTACGTTACAAACCAAAACCCGTAGATCCCACAACTCGGGTTTAGGGAACTTAGCTACTCATAATAAAACAAGCAAGACAACAAGTTTAATTCATACTTAGATAGATGATCTTACAGCAAGATAAATAGCAACGAGTGTTTCTCAGATTAGTAGAAAATCTCAAAACAATTGTAATAATCTCTCTAAAGAATTAAAGTTAGAAAATAGAGAGAAAAGTGCTCAAAACGTGAGTTCCAAATGTCCCAAAAAAATCATGAATGAAAACCCTAACAAATGCTTTAAATACTTCATTCTAATTATGGAAACAAAATTATAGATCACAGTATTTTCTCAAACAGGTGACAACGTGTTTGAAGGCTTATCAGGATTGTAACGGCTTATCAGGAATGTCGTCATCTCCTCTTCACTTTGATAATCTTTGCCTTGGGATGACAATGAGGATTGACGGCTTATCAGACATGTGATAACTTATCAGAGATATCGTCACTTCTTTACTTCAAAATCCATTCCCTGCCTAAGCCTTACGACGAGCCTAACAGCTTATCACACTTCTAACGGCCTATCAGAGATGTTGTCAGACATTCCAGCTGTAGGCTATTCACCGTATAATCCTGATGACGAGCCTGATGGCTTATCACACTTCTAATGGCCTATCACAGATGTCGTCACACATTCCAGCTGAAGGCTATTCTCTATCTAAGCCTGATGACGAGCCTAATGGCTTATCATACTTCTGACAGCCTTTAACATATGTCGTCACACATTCTAGTTGAAGGCCATTCTCTATCTAAGCCTGATGGCAACTTTGATAGCTTATCATTAGGCTAACGACTAATTGGAGAAGTTGTCAGCTATTCTTCCTTCTCTACTTTCTCATAAATCAACTCTTTTACTCTCATAATTGTTGATTCTCTTGTATCTCGACTTTTACTACAATATCAAAGAGAAAATAATCAAAAATAACAGAAGTTGCTTAAAACTTTGCAATTATTCTTAGTTAAAATCATCAAATATGTTAGCATCTGCTAATACATCAACACCCTCAACTTAAAACAATTCCTTGTACTCAAGCAACTAAAACACAACCAATAGGATACAATGCACATTCAACAGTCAACCATCCATATTATCTCAAAATATCTTCACCATCTCCAAGGTCAATCAATTTAAAAACAACTGTGTATGTTATTGAAGAACAACAATGTGAGACACAGGAATCAAGATGTGGCATCAGATCAACAACAACAACAATGCATGTACAAAGACTATACTATCTAAATAAGTTAGAACTTAGCAATGTAACCAGTGTTCCCTCACTACAAAGAAGTCCCACTTCACTTATATCAGACATCACCTATGTAACCATGGGGACAATCAAAAGACACTCACTCTTAAAATGAGGTTTCAATCAGTGTATGCTGAATACCATAGGCTTTTCCATAGTTTCATTACCGAGATTTCCAGATAGGTAAGCTAAGATCACTATAGGTCTTCTCTTTGGCTTGTAATGTAGGCTAGGGGCAGGTATGATACTCGACGATATTTAAAATGACTAAGCCTCCTTGACACTACACTATATTTTGGGTTCTCACTCATTATCCTTTTTCTATTCTTCTCTTTTCTTGATCACACATATTCAGGATAGTTGCGGTCCTTTCTACAATCACTTTTTTTCACAACTTTTCTTTTCTTGTTCTTTTACACCGCACCCCTCTTTTTATTTTTTCTTTTATTTTACCTTTCTTCATACTTATTTTACATGATGCACCCCTATGATATCCATCCTCAACTTAGGCCATTTGCCTAAGTCAAGATGCAAAATGTCCAAGGAGGACCAGGGCCAAAATAGGTTCATTATGATATAAATGGGATAGTGATAGTTATCATAAAAATAAATAGGCTATTCAGGCTCAAAATAGGGATTAAGGGATATTATGCATACAAGGAAGGTCATTTAGGCTAAAGTGGGCTACGATAAAAACGACCTATGATCCTTTCCTAACCCTTATCCTTCAACCTAGGTAAGACTAACCGGGAAAGTTCTAGATTCAACGTACAAAGGGAACTAAGTAAAATATCACACGCATATGGTACATAAGTATATCACATGTTACTAATCATACATTTCATGTAATTATTTAGCAATGTCACTAGAACTAATATCATACAAAGATGCACAGTGGTCACAATTAGATACAAATCATACAGTTAAAGAATTAGACCATTTGAGAGGTGTTCACGAAATAACAAACCATGTTAACTGCCTACGGTACTTGTATTTCTCTTAGTCAACTACATAATGTTACAAAAACAACTCACCATACACCCTCAACTTAAAATCAAAGAAAAACTGAACTAAGGGTTAGGGTGTACATAGAGTAGATCAATCACGAGAATCATGGGTTTCTGACCCTATTGCTACATCCTCAGCTACCTTATCTCCATCGAGAGTCTCTCTCTGTTCTGATGTATCTGGCCCAACAGTTGTTGGGGGCCTATTAGTTGATGCACCTATGGCTCTTACTTAGATTGATTCCTCCTATTTCTCATTTTCAACTAAGTACTCGATCATTGCCTTTTTCGTCTCCTCTTTTTTAGCCTTCTGTCTTGCCTTTTTCTCGGTTTTTCTTTCTTCATCGCTATCAGGACTCTCTCTCTTACCCTTACCTTTCTTCTTGTGCTTCTTCTTCTTTTTCTTTACTGGTTCCCCTGTAAGATCAAGCAATGGCATTTCACCTTCAGACTCATCAACAGTCAAATCTGCCGACACCATAAGTTGGTGCTGCTGTAATACCCCAACATCTTGCCTTTACCTTGTCCAGGGCTGCTCTAAATTATGCAAGGTATGAGGCCGACATTTCTTGTACCTGGGTGTTAAAACGGTTTTCTAACTCATCAATCCTTTTGGGTAAGGCTCGGAAGGACTTCAGTGTGACCTTAATCCTCTTGTCTACCGCAGAGGTAAATTATTTGGCAAAAAGTTGCAGCTAAGCCTTGCACCACTTGGCTTGTTTTGCCACTATCCTGAAATTCATTGGGTTGAAGGAAAATTTTGTGGTAGACACAGCAGCTACTGGATTTGTTTTATTTCTAGGCACTGATTCTGCTATTACTAAGAAGTCGGTGATGCAGCTTCAGAATCCTGCACCGATACATTAGGTGCTGAGTTGGTACCTATAATTGGCAAATCTGTTTCAACCCCTGCTCCTCTGTTAAGTGTCTACCTCGGTTGATTTTCATCATATCAGATGGGGTTGTGGATCTTCTAGGTAGGCAACTCATTGTATATCCCTACAACTTTAGGTACATTGGCTTCCTAACACAACCTCGTGATTAGACAAAGAAAAAGATATTGTATGTAGGATCTTGAGATGCGAATTTTCATCTTCTCAGCAATGATCTCTCCAAAGTTCGAACTGAGTTTAGCCACAAGACTTGTGACCAGTATTGCTCTATCATCTTCAATGATATATCTCCCTCAGTAGGCATCAAATGGGTGCTCACTACACCCCACCAGAACATTGGCTCTTACGTTAGGGAGTCCTTGAAATTTCTTTCATTTGGGTTGGCCAGCTATTAGGTTTCCCTTCAACTATAAGTGTGGCTAACCAAGACTATTGATTTGTACGATGCTTCAACCAAGAGTAGAATGCATGTGAAGTTGCTTGAGGAGTGAATTCGGTGCCATGAAGAAATCTGTTGAGTGTTGTTTCTCAGAGATCCACCATCACACCCCGTACTGTAACTTTATCCAACAAAGGTTGATCCGCTAATATCTCTTCTTTTTTGCATATGTTCTCTAGTCAAGCCTGATAGTTTGCATAGAACTCCCAAACTAGTGTAGGGCAAAATGAACTTTCTCTTTTTGTGGTCCATCCCAATTCATAGTCTCAGAATTTCTACTCCACTTCATGATATTTGCTCAACCCAGTAGTGATAATCTTTTTTCTACAAAGATTGGCCTTTTAACGGTTCTTCTTTTAGTTCTGAGAGGCCCATCGTTGAAGATTTTCTATTCCTTAGGAATTTGCCACCTAGAACTGTCTCGAACCCCGAATCAAAGATTCTTCATCATCTTATTGCTCAGCAGAAGGGGACTCAGATAATGGTCCCTCAGATTCAGGTTACTCAGAATCAGCACGGTCTGACTCAGGCTCCAAACTCAGAATGCTCAGACTCAGGCTGCTCAGAAGTCATACTATCAGGTGGTGTTGTTACTTCAGTATCACTTTCTTCACTCTCCTCCACCTCAACTGGTGGAGGTGGTGAAGGCTCTTTCTGTCTTTTCTTTTTTCTTTGCTTCCTGAGCAGTAGCTCCTCCTCCTCGTAATCGGATCCCTCATCGAAGAGTCTCTAAGGTACACTCTCCTTTTTCACTTTTTTTATAGATTTGGTGCTCTTTTCTTTTAGTTCCAGTATAAGATCTGTAGCAAAAGAAAGCAATCATTTAGTACTCATGATCATACAACTCAAGAAGTTTAGTCATTATAATTCCACATCTCTCAAAAGAAGTTCACAATAGTATCAGAGCAAAGTTGTGATGACATGTTCTGATAAGTCATCACAAATGTGACAGCTTATCAGGCGTGTCATTATCCTTAAGCAGAACAGGCTTATTTTCCTAACTTGTGATGACATAGTCTGGTAAGCCGTCATATTCGTGATAGCTTATCAGGCATATCATCAACCTTAAATAGAATAGGCTTATTTTTCCTAACTTACGATGACATAGTCTGATAAGCCGTCACATTTGTGATAGATTATCAAGCATATCATCAGCCTTAAATAAAATAGGCCTATTTTTTCCAGCTTGTGAAGACATAGTTTGACAAGCCATCACATGTGTGATAAATTATCAAACACATCATCAACTCAGAACACAACCTCCAACTCAGTTTTAGTCTTGGTTATCAAACTATTTTCTTTTTAAAATCGCATGGAGTTGTGTTCTTGAGCTAAGCCCTGTCTTCTTTCGCACAATGCAACTCTATAAACCCTAGATATCATTTTTCACACAATGGCAAGTTATGTTTGCCTCAATCCCTTTGAAACTAAGATTTACATTAGTTGCATCACTTACAAAGTGAAGAGAAGAGTTACGTGTTGAGCATACCTGATGAACGACTTACACTTGGTTACTTGAGTGAAGAAGAGTTCACACATGAAAGAAGGTCCTTAATTTCTTTGATTTCAAACCCACTCTTACAAGAAAGGATATTTTTCTTATTTTACATGGAAATATTTTTGAAAAAGGAAGGTACTAAACTAACTATGGAAGGAAATAAAGCTTAAAGGAGAGAAAAAGGAGTATACAGGAAGGTTAAAAGGTTGACTGGGCTGGGTTGGATCTTTTTTTAATTCTGGGCCCAAATTTCACCTGAATGCTTATCAGATGTTTGATAAGTCATCGATGTTGTCATCATCTCAAGGCAGTATATTGCCTCATTTTAAATTCTTTGATGCCATCTCTGACGGATTATCATAGGTATGATAGCCTGTTACAAACGCTGTTAGCCTTATAAGAACATGTCTCAACTTTCTTGAGTTGACCACATTAGTTTCACCTTCTTTGTACTAGAATTTAACTACAAAAAATAAAAACACTTTGCTTGAAAACATAAAAAATTTGGGTTACCTCCCAATAGCGCCTAATTTAGTGTCACGGCACAACTCGGTTATGTTGACTACTCAGACTTTATCAAGAAAACCTGTTGATACCTCTTTACCATCTTCATAGAATACATCCACAATTGAGAAAACATTCATCTCCTTTTGTTGTGTCATGGGTGAGGCCATTGTGAATCTTACTTCTTTATCATTGAGCCTGAACTTTCACTCATTCAGCTCCATGTCTACTATCTCTCTCCTAGTCATGAGAAATGGTCTACCCAAAATAATGGGTAATTCAAAATCCACATCACAGTCAAGGACTACGAAATTAGCAGGAAGTATAAAGTCGGCCACCTTTACTAATACACCATGTAGTATTCCTATTGGCCGTTTAACAAACCTATCCACCATCACCAGTCGTATGTTTGTCGGGGTCAGATCTCCCAACCCCAACTTTCTATACACGGCTAGTGGCATCAAATTTATGCTTGTCCCCAGATCACATAGGGCCTTAGCAATATCCAGAGGCCCTATTATACATGGAATAGTGAATGCTCCAGTGTCGGCCTTATTCTGTACTAAGGTTCATGTAGAAATGACACTGCAATGGTGGAGATTGTCCACCGGCTTGTAGCTTACTGCCCTTTTCTTTGTCAACAGATCTTTCATAAACTTAGCTTATCCTAGCATTTGCTCTACACCTCAACCAATGGAACATTCACTGTCAACTGCTTGAGCATTACCATGAACTTGATGAATTTTGTATCATCAGTTTTTTTCTTCATCATCAACTATCTTTTTGCCCATAAAACGGCCAAGTAATATCTTACAACTTCTAGTGGTAATTGCCATACATGAGACATCATTCTGCAGATTCTGAACCATACCACTAGGTAATGTTCTACTCTTCCTCTAGTTCAGCACTGCAGAGAGTTGGCTCATTTATTGTTCCAGCAAATTGATTGTAGTAGAGTGCGAGTTTACCCATTGACTAATAGAGAACAGATCGGTCTTTATGGTAGTCACCCTTAAGTTGGTAGCCTCTACTCTCTTAAATAATTTAGCCATCATGTCCTGCATGGACATCTTTTCAAAACTTGTTGTAGTAGCCTCACGATTTCTAGGAGGTACATATAGCCTACTCCTATCATTATTGCTCCTCCAATTTCCTTGCTCCTAGTTCTTATATCTAGCCTTTTCATTGTAAGTCCAACCTTCACTTCCTTGGCTATTGCCTCTAAAACCCCTTGATTTTTTACGTAGTTCCCATCTTCTTCTGAGTCATACTCCACTTTGCCCTGCAATCCCACATCCTTCACTTTGTCAATTTTACTTGATAGTAAATGCTTGGTTAGCAAGTCCATCTGTGTTTTTAGCTGAGCCATGTCTTGATCACGCTTCTCGTCTCTTCTGCGTTATTCCATAGTTTTACCCATAGAAATAGTGGGGCTTGATACCATAAATTCTCTGGTATTTATTGCATTTGTGCTATGCATCTCTTGATTGTCGAACCCAAAGGGTCAATTTCCACTGCCCAAATAAGCCAGAGATCGAGTGTGAATATAATTTCCTAGTGCAAATGTGAAAGTTCATTTTGTATCTTAGAGTCTGAAGGTCCTTTGAATATTTACCCTATGGTCTGTGAATTCCTTGATGTGTTCCTTGTGTATCTTCCTGGTGTTACTCTTCCTGAAAAGGAAATTTATTTTGGAATTGATCTTCTTCCAGACACTCATCCTATTTCTATCCCTTCTTATAGAATGGCTCCGACTGAGTTGAAAAAAATCAAGGAGCAGTTAAAAGATCTTATGGATAATGGTTGTATCCACCCTATTGTTTCTCCTTGGGGTGCTCCGGTTCTACTTATGTGTAAGAAGGATGAGTCCTTATAGATATGCATAGATTACCTCAAATTGAATAAGGTGACTGTGAAGAATTAGTATCCCCTTCCGAGGATTGGTGATCTCTTTGATTGGCTTCAGGTTTTTAATTACTTTTCCAAGACTGATCTTCCATCGGGTTACCATCAGTAGAAGATTAGAGAGGTACATATCCTTAAGATGATTTCCAACCAAAGTATGGTTATTTTAGATTTTGGTGATGTCTTTTAGTTTTACTAATTCCCTAACAACATTTGTGGATCTTATGAACTTGGTATTCCATTTGTTCATGATTGTGTTTATTGATGATATATTTGGTGTATTTTAAGAGTGAGGCATATGAACCTCTTTTTCTAGAAAATGAAGTGTTGTGCTTCATAGTATTCATCTTCCAGGGAGAGTATAGACTTTATGCTTTATATTATTCATCTTCCAGGGAGAGTATAGACTCTCGGAGGAAGGGGGAAGGAAGAGTTTGCATAACATGTGTTGATTGTATATTTTTGAGTTAGCTTTACATTTTTTTGGTCTTTACTTTACTTTTTCTTATATTTTAGCTTTAGTTTCATGTATAGTTGTCACTTTCCAGTTATTACTACCAAAGTCGCAAACATGTTAGGAGTCATAGTATTTCAATTATTAGGTTCAGTGCTTTCTAGTTATTATATCTAGCATGTGCTTATTTTATGGGTTTCAAAGTAAGAAGATTATGAATTTCAAGTAAAAAAACTAGCATATTTGTTGATTTATGTATTCCTTATTTCATAACCCATGAATTTTTAATTAAATGTTGAAGTCATGATATCCCCATTTTATTCTTTCTCATGTACAAGAACCATGCTCCCACGGTGTTTGACAAAATGTCTATGTGAACAAATTGTGCATGATATCCTAAGAGTAATACTTTAAAATTGTGATATGGTTCCATTATTTATGCTATCGAGTCCTAGTGGTATTATATATCCAGAATTACCGGCTTACTTAGTTTCCAGTCATAATAGAATGATTTTGTAGTATCTCGAACAGTAGCATTCAGTTAGTTAATAGAATCAGCGTGATTTCAGTCAAGCTTAGAACAACCTAGTGATCAGTGTCGATTCAGTTGGGAGTTGATTAATCACTGAGTGAACCCAGTGATGAGGGAATGCTTGCCAATCTAGGGTTTGATCCTTAGTAGTAGTCCCTAAGTTATAGAACTGCATTGCCAGCATAGTGTAAATCATCTTTCATCTAGATTAGGTTTGACGCAATCATATACATCTTAGGAGTCTTTTTGCCATATTAGGATTGACCCAGCCAGTGTTAGAAACCTGTGGGATGATGCAAACACTCTTCTAGTTGGGGTTATAGGTTGGACCCCTAATCAGTCTATAAATAGGGTATATCAGTTAGATGATAACTCCCATAATCTCAATTCCAGTATTAAGTATTCAGTATAGAACTCAGTTCAGTTCTACATGATCATGACTTGCAAGTATCAATAATTTAATTATCAGAAATTCAGTGCTTCAATTTCAGTCTAATTCAGATAGATGATATATGCTTGGTAAAACACATTCATTACCCTAAGTAATCCCAGCCTTGCATATACTCTCATCCTGTCACTTTATGATATTTTATTATTATTATTACTTATGCACACGAACCCATGCATATTAGCCTAACCTCACCTAGCGTACTAGTATACTTAAAGTACTGATGCATACTCTCTCATATCATAGGTTCAGATGCTCGGTTTCCTGACCGTACTTAGCCAGATCAGTCAATCATCCGTAGTTACAGTAATGAGTCTTCATCCATCGAGGATGCAATATTTATTTTGTCTTTGCATTATTTTATTTAGTTTTTTGAACCTTATGGCATTTTTATTTTTACTTCCATATATACTTTATGATTATTATTCAGTGCTCATAGCAAGTACCAGTCATAGATTAACATGTAGTCCTTCAGGGTCGTAAGCATCGTGGAACGCCCAGGATGTAGTTCGGGGCATTACAAACTTAATATCAAAACCTAAGGCTCTAAGGTATCCTAGGAAGCTCGAAAGCCTTATCAAGTAGAATCTTGTCCAAGGGTGTAAAGCACACCACACTTATGGGAAAGAGGCTATATGGCATTTTAGGATTAGTTCCCTTCTTTTAGTGTTTATATCATGCAAGTGAGCATGATATCAAGTTAAACATTTTGTCTTATCCATTTTTTCACTTTTGTTTATTGAACTTGCCTCCTAGAAAGACTAACAAAAAAAGGTTGGGGAACCAGCCAGCACCTCGCATGTTTAGGAAGATCCCCTGAATGAGCATTTTTCTCACGCAGAATTCATAGCACTATTCACCACCCTAGCCCATTATGTGGCATCTCAGAATGTTTGACCAGCTGTTGTTCAGGCAAACCCAATCGCCAAGCTGCAGCTAGAATTTGGGACTTCACCCGAATGAACCCTCCTTCATTTTTAGGGTCTAATTTTGAGGAGGACCCACAGGAATTCCTTGACATAGTGTGGAAGGTAACAAAAATTATGAGGGTATCTGCTAGTGAGAGTGTTGATTTAGCTACCTATTAATTGCAAGATATAGATCATACGTGGTTTAAGCAATGGAAGGTAGGAAGAGGTGCAGATACAGGGCCTATAGAATGGGAGGAGTTCTCTACTACCTTCTTAGATAGGTTCTTTCCATTAGAGTTAAGAGAGGATAAGGTTTTAGAGTTCATCAACCTGAAGTAAGTCAACCTGAGTGTGAAAGAGTACTCCTCGAGTTTACTTAGTTGGCCAGTATGCTCCTCATGTGGTAGCTGATAGCAGGTCTAAGATGAGTAAGTTCGTGTCTGTTGTCTCTAACAGTATGGTCAAAGAGTGTAGGACTGCAAAGCTGATTAAGAAGATGGAGTTGTCTAGGTTTATGGTCCATGATCAATAAACTGAGGAACAAAAGACTAAGGAGAGAAAGAGGGAGAGCAAGAAGTCTAGAATAGGTAGTTTCAGTTTTGCTCCACCGAAGTCCAAAAATGGTAACCGTCCTCAGTTCCACCCAAAATATTTAGTCCCATCTTTGTCTTTGGCTAGAACATTGATGCCCAAATTTAGGAACGATAATAAGGATAGGGTGATAGGCTCTAAATATCAGGGTACTGTAAACAGTGCTCGAACAAATCCTTTTTGTAAGAAATATGGAAGAAACCATAGGGTATCTGCAGGTCTGGCAGCGATGTGTGTTTTGGGTGCGGTAAGTCAGGCCATAGGATCAGAGATTATCCTTAGGTGGGTTCATAGAGACATCATAATTGTCCCCCAGTTAAGTCTAATTTCCTGCCTTAGCAGGGTACCGCTTCCAGTGCCACTAGTGGGCTGCACCCAAATAGGCTTTATGCACTTCAATCCTGACAGGATCAGGTGAGTTCTCCTGATGTGGTTACTGGTACGTTGTAAATCTTTAATTTACATGTTTATGCTTTGTTAGATCCTAGAGCTTTTCTATCTTTCATACCTTCTTACATAGCCGCCAACTTTGGAGTCAGCCTCGAAATCGTAACAGAGCCTTTCTCAGTTTCTACCCTAGTGAGTAAGTCTATCATAGCTCAGTGGATAAATAGTAACTATCCGGTTATGGATATATATCTTATTTTTCTAAGATAGACCTTAGATCTAGTATCATCAGCTAAGAGTCAGAGAATATGACATTTTGAAAATAGCTTTCAGAACTCGATATTGTCACTTTGAGTTTTTAATCATGTCCTTTGGTCTCACAAATGCCCCAACAACCTTTATGAACTTGATGAACCAAGTGTTAAAGTAGTACTTGCCATAATCATCATAGTCTTCATTAATGACATCCTTGTCTATTCTCATAGAGAAAATAATCATGCAAACCACCTCCGAATAGTATGACAAACTCTCAAAGCCTATCAATTGTTTACCAAATTCAGTAAGTGCAAATTTTGGCTAAGATTATTAGCTTTTCATGGCCATATTATTTTTGGTGATGGAATTAGAGTTGATCCTCAAAAGACCAAAGTGGTGACAAACTGGCCCAAACCCATTTCTCCATCAGATATTAGGGGTTACTTGGGTTTGGCTGGCTATTATCTATGATTTGTTGAAAGATTTTCATGTATAGCATTCCAAATGTCTAGATTGACTCAGAAAAAACTTAATTTTCAGTGGTCAAATTCTTGTAAGGAGAGTTTTCAGGAGTTGAAGACTCTACTCACGACAGTGCCAGTTTTGATATTACCAGATGGTTCAGATGGGTTTATTGTGTACTGTGATTCTTACAGAGTTGGTTTGGGGTATGTTTTGATGCAGAAGGGTAAGGTTGTGGCCTATGCCTATAGACAACTTAAGACCTATGAAAAAAATTACCCTACCCATGATCTTGAGTTAGCAAATATTGTGTTTTCCTTAAAGATTTGGAGGCACTATTTGTATAGGGTTCATATTAACGTGTTTACAAATCACAAGAGCCTTAAGTTTTGTTCTTGCAGAGGGATTTGAATCTGTATCAATGGAGATGTTTAGAATTACTAAAAAACTATGACATGAGTATTCTATATCACTTGAGCAAATCCAATATAGTGGCAGATGCCCTAAGTAGATTGTATATGGGTAATTTTTCTCACATTGAGGATGGTAAGAATATATTAGTTGAGGAAATTTACCAGCTTGCTAGGTTAGGTGTTTGTTTGGTTGATTCAGCTGAGGGTAGCATATGGGTGTAGAGTTGTTCAAAATCTTCTTTAGTTGCCGAGGTAAAAGAAAAGCAGGATAGGGATCCCAGTTTAGTTAATTAAAAGAGTCAGTTATAGATCAGAGAGTAAAAGTTTTATCCCAAGGGGGAGATGGCATGTTGCATTGCCATGGTAGACTATTTGTGCTGTGTATTGATGATTTAAGACACCTAATTCTTGCAGAAGCGCATGGTGCACATTACTCTATTCATCCAGGGACCATGAAGATGTATCACGGTTTGCAGGAAATATATTGGTGGAGTGGGATAAAGAGGTATATTATAGAGTTTGTGGCTAAGTGATCTACTTATAAGTAGGTGAAGATTGAGCACCAAAAGCCCAATGGGTCTATGCAGGATTCAGTATTCCCACTTGGAAGTGGGAGAAAGTGAACATATATTTTGTGACAGGTTTTCCTCGTACTCAACATGAACATGATTCAAATTGGGCTATTATGGACAAGATAACCAAATCAGCCTATTTCTTACAAGTCCATACTTCCTTTTAAGATAAGGACTTTGCCTAGCTCTATATTAGAGAGTTGGTTAGGTTGCATGGTGTCCCATTTTCCATATTTTTATTTAGTGGTACAAAGTTTACCACTCACTTTTGGAAAGCTTTTTAAAAGGGTATTGGTACCTAAGTTCACCTCTGTACAACATTTCACCCTCAGACAGATGCTCAGGCAGAAAGGACCACTCAAACTCTTGAGGATATATTATAAGCGTGCGTAGTTGTCTTTAAGGCTAGTTGGGATGACCACGTTCCTTTGATTGAGTTGGCGTATAATAACCCTTTTATTCTAGCATTCAGATGGCTCTATTTGAGGCTCTGTATGGAAGGAGATGTATATCTCCAATTGGTTGGTTTAAAGTAGGTGAGGCCATGGTAGTGGGGCCTAACTTGGTGTTTTATGCCTTAGAGAAAGTACAGTTGATCAGGCAGAGGCTTAAGGTAGCCCAAAGCCGATAGAAATTTTATGCAGATGTGAGAAGAAAAGACCTTGAAGTTGAGGTTGGAGATTTTGTATGTCTAAAGATCTCTCCCATGAAGGGAGTAAAGAGCTTTGATAAGAAGGGGAAGCTTAGTCCTCGATATGTTGGCCCTTACAAAATTTTGAGCCATTTCGGAAAGGTGAACTATGAGCTTGAATTGCCTGCAGACTTAGCATCAGTGCAGTCAGTGTTTCATGTCTCCTTGCTGAAGTAGTGCATTTGTAACCCAGTTGGAGTTGTTCCCTTAGAAAGCATAGATGTTCAGAATAGCCTTTCTTACGAAGATGTCCTAGTCAAATCCTCGATCGTTAGATTTTTAGACTTAGGAACAAATAAGTTTCCCTAGTCAAAGTTCTTTTGCAGAATAAGTCCGTTGTGGGAGCTACTTCGGAAGAAGAAGGAGATATGCTAACCTGTACCCTCATCTTTTCTTCGCAAACTCAGATTCAATGTAAGGTAACAGTCTTCTTAGAATTTATCCTTTTCCATGCTCAGTTTCAGCTAAATATCATTCTCATGTCAGTCATGTTTCAAGCTCATGCACAGTATATTATAGTTCTTTGGTAGGTTTATAAGGGAGTTTTATGTATAATAAGGCCTTAAATAACTCCCAGCTATTAGACGAATCAAAATAATCCTTATTGATTAAGTTTTTGATAAGAATGTTGCTTTAGACAACTTTAAATGGGCATATCATTTTCTCTATTGAGAATTTTCCATCTCAATACCCACCAAACTATAGAAAATTGAATTAGCTTTCCAATGATACAAATTTCACCTAAATCCGATATTCGGGTGAGAAGTTATCGTAGTTTTATTGAAAAATAGTGGCCCAACATGATAAGGCCGCATCACAGTGATGGCCAATTTCATGTTCATCAATCTCCAGTGTGTCACCATAATTGGCATAGCATCGCACCAAGGTGCCATTTCAGAATTGTCCATTTCCAGTTGCTCAATGAGATTTCACCACGTTGCGATGCTGGGTAAATTTAGGGTTGTCCTTTTTCTAGTGGGCCGATGAGATTGCACCGCGTTGTGCCAGGTGTTAAAATTGGGATTTTGAGTTATTTTCTGCATTTTAAATTCCTAAGGGCATTTAAGTTCTTTTCCCTCACCCCCATTCAGTCCAAACACGTGATTTAAGTCCCAAAGAGCATTATTTGCTCATTATTCCCACAATTTACTCAAATTAAAGTAGCCCTCTTTTAAGGACAAACCCAATCCTTCAAGATTCAAGATCAAATCTCAATAATTCACCATCAATTCTCAAAATTTCATAAATTAAGGTGTGTTCGATGTTCATCCTTGGGTTCCTTCCACCCATGGAGTTCATGAATTCTTTTTGACAATTTAAATTATGAATTATATTCTTGAATTGAATTGCGTTCATGTATGTGTTGATTTTATGGATTTCAAAGTAAGAAGATTATGAATTTCAAGTAAATAAACTAGCATGTGTGTTGATTTATGTACTCCTCGTGCCATAACCCATGAATTATGAATTAAATATTGTAGTCATGATATTCCCATGTTATTCTTTCTCATGTACAACAACCATGCTCCCACCTTGAATGAGCTTTCCATCGAATGTGGGAGCATGGTTGTTGTACATGATTCTTTCTCAAAAAATATCTTCCCATCTAGAGCATTGAATGAGCTTTCCATCGATACCAATTTCATTAAAATCCAACATTGGACGAGGGAGCTATGGCTGATTTACTACACGGTATCGGAATCGCCCAAGTTTGACGGTCGACCTGGCAGACCGCCAAGTCCTTGGTGGACCGTCAAGTGTCCCGTTAGGCCAAGATAGAACATCTTATTTTTTTGCCATCGAGTGACGGCCAAAGTGGTGGACCGTCAAAAAGTTGACGGACCGTCAAGGGGTCCGTCAAGTCAAAACAGAATGGCCCATTCCTGAACCTCGAGTGACGGACGATCTGGTGGACCATGATATTTCTAATAGACCATCACTTTGACCATCACGTCGAGATAGAATGTCCCAGTTATGGCACTCGAGTGACGGATGATTGGTGGACCGCCAGTCCTTCTGGCGGACCGTCAGATTGACCGTCACAGACCTCGATCAGTAGTTTTCAACTCTTTTTCTTTAAAGGGCATTTTGGTCTTTTCCACTCTTTTCCTAACCTCTATAAATATCCACTTAAAGGTTTCACTCAAAAACTAGGGTTTCCAAAATCAAAAATTCTCTCTTCTTCCACCAAAAATTAAGAGAGAATCAAGAGCAAGGATCAAGAATTCTTCCAAGAGCCTTCAAGAAAAGAGTTTCCCCAAGGTATGTAGATGTTGATTCTTGGGTCCCTTTAATCCAAGAAGCTCAAGTACCTTTTTCTAAATCTCCAAGATTTATGTTTATAAATTTTTGATGATTCTTGTGAGTTGAAATTTATGTTCTTGCTATGATTGAGTTGTGGTTCATGTTTGTCTGCAAGATTATCAAGCCTTGGCCTTAGTATGTGGTATTTGTATGGTAAATGGATTATGTACTTAGCGTTGATGTCGAATGACCTCCAAGATGGGATACTTATGTGTCTTTTATGAATCTATGATAATATATGAGTGGAAACATGTAAATTTGGTTGTTCATGACTTTTGGGTGTAGAATTGGTTGATTAAGCGGAGCATGTCTCCCATAGTTTTAATAAAAGCTTAGGAGAAGCATTTCGGCCATGATAGTATTTTGAATAGGAAACCCCAACTTATGAGCTAGTCTATGCATGCCTAGTGTTTGATAAAATGTCTAAGTGAATGAACTATTCTATGCTAGTAGGAAATCCCCAAATAACTGCGAACCTGTGCATATCTAGTGTTTGTTGAAGGACCCTAGTGAGTGAGTGGAGATGTGATGGTTGCAAATTCTCCATTATGTTCCCTTTGATATATGCAATGTTTTTAATATATGCCAAGTGATTAGCAAGTAAGCTATGACATGATAGTATGAAGTTTCCCAAACGGTGTGAAATCCAAATACATGTTAAGACCGATATAGGTATGAACTAGTTGAGGTAAAACCTTGCTGAACGGAGTACGATCTAATAGCATGTTTCCTCTATGTTATTATGTGATTAATATCTTGAGATGCTTAAAGAGGCCCTTTTGCAATTGTGATAGTGAATGGAGGTCTATCTTTCCTAAATGTTCGATATGATGCCTTAAGGATTTTGAGGGGGGAAAGTATGTTATGATTTCTAATTACTTGGAGAGATGCTTTAATAACTGTGATGATGCATTAATGATGGTGATGATTAAGGTATGATTACGATAATACATGAATGATTGCGATAATACATGAATGATTATGATGATGAATTCTTGTGTTGATACATGAATAATTGGATGGTGAATGGATGATCGTGATGATGTAAGAATGATTATGTTTTACTTTTATGTTATCGAGTACTGGGGGTATTTATACCCGACAATAGAGTTGTTGTCTAGAGCCCGTGCCAGTTCCATGATAATTCCAATCGAGCCACGATTCTCAGAACTTAGCAAACTATAGAACTATGTATCTTCAGACAATTGCGGATCTTAATCAGGCTCTGTAATCTCAATTATCTCTATAATCTCTGTATCACTAGTAATTTAGCCTCCTTCCTATAATCAGCTCAGATCTAATAGTATTCAAGTGATTTAATTATAATCTCAGAAGCGATTTGAATAATCTATTCAAGCTCTTATCGTCAGTCAGATGCTATGATTCGATACCTTTCCGTCCGATACGGAACTAAGTAATCTCTGCATAACTCAGTCAGATCTCTTGAGAAACATAATCAGTATCAGATTCAGCTCAGTCTAAATTCAGTGAAGAATCCAATCAGTGTCTTTAAGTTGGGAGTAGAAACTAGCACCGAGCGAGCTCAAGGATGGGGACTCACCTACTAATGTAGGGTGTGATCCTTAGATGCGATCCTGGTGCTCTAGAAATACATAGCCAGCGAAGGTTAAGACATCACACCTGCTAGATGAGGGTGGATGAGAGACATCATACCAATTAGATAAAGGTAGATAAGGTGGCTTGACCTATTAGATGAGGGCTCTACCGTTCTCGTATGAGGACCTGATAGATGAGGGTCATATAGAGATCATGTCTTTACTCGTTGCACGGTATTAACACCCTCCCAACAAGGGATAGAGGTTGGACCCCTAAGAGATAGTAGGGGAATGTTAGTTAGTAACTACTTCCCATAGTCTTAGTTTCAGAATCAGTCTCAGACTTCAAGAAAGATCTTAGTTTAGTGTACAGAATGCAAGGTTGTTAGATACATGCCATCATGTATGATTATCTGCAAATTTGAAGAACCGCTGCTAGATAGGCCGATCTCAAAATCAATTGTCAAGTAGTATTGTTATCCACAGACTCAAAGACAACCTGTTAGATAAGGTTGCTATCTATTTCAGAAGCCTCAGATACTCATAGTCTCAGTATGTTCAGAGATTTTAGAACTCACTCCTTGATGAAAGTGTATCCATATTTCACAATTATCAATATCAGATGAGTTAGTGATTCAGTATCTCAGTATTAATAGTGAGTTCAGTTAGCAGGAAAGTGGTATCAGAGTTCTAGTCTCTAGAGTTATGATGATTGCAATTATGACCTGTGCATTCATGTATGTGTTCGCATGTGACGTTTTCATGACTATTCAATTTACATATTGTGCATACATGATCCCTTGCATTTATCCTTACCTCGTCTACATACTCGGTCCATTTTAGTACTGACGCATTTGTGCTATGGTGTTTTATTTGACACCATAGTTTCAAAGGCATAGAATTCAGAGTTTCCTCAGCAGTTCAGTCCCAGTTAGCAGCAATAGCAGTGAGTCCTCTTTCTTCAAGGACGAATCTCAATTTACTATTATTACATCAGATTTTGTTTATATTGTCAGTTAACAGAGTTAGTTGGGGGCATGTCCCATCAACTCCATAGTTTAGACAGTTTAGAGGCTTTTCAGATGGAAGTTGATGTATTAGTATTCAGTTTTTAGTTTTGAGTATGTGCAGATGTATTAAACCTTATGGCAAATTTCCACATTTATTTCAGATATTTGCAGTGTATAGGTACAGATATCAGTAAAGGGTTTGCTTGTGGTCCTTCGGGTCCATAAGCACCGTGTGACGTCTTGGGATAGGATCTTGGGGCATTACATGTAATCATATACATCTCATGAGTCTTCCTGCCAGATTAAGATTGACCCAGCCAGTGTTAGTAATCCGTGGCATGGTGTTAACGCCCTTCCAATTAGGGTTACAGGTTGGACCCCTAATCAGTCTATAACTAGGGTATATCGGTTAGATGATAACTCTCACAGTCTCAATCTAGTATTAAGTATTCAGTATTCAATACAAAACTTTGTTCAGTTCTACATGATCATGACTTACAGTTATCAGTTATTCAGTTATCAAAAATTTAGTGCATCAGTTTCAGTCTAAATTAGATGGATAATATATGCTTGGCATTATAGGTTCATTACATTAAGTATTTCTAGCCTTGGGTATACTCTCATCTAGTCACTTCATGATATTTAGTTATTATTATTACTTATGCACACAAACCCATGCATATTAGCCTAACCTCACCTAGCATACCAGTACATTCAATGTACTGATGCATACTCTCTCTTTGCGCTATGATGTCTCATATCATAGGTTCAGATGCTCGGGTACCTGATCGTACTTAGCCAGATCAGTCAATCAGCTGCAGTTACAGTAGTGAGTCCCCATCCATCGACATCCTCCCCTGCCTGAGGTTCACAAACTCCTCTATCTTTGATTCCCTCAACTCTTGAGGAAAGAACTAATCAAATAAGGAATTAAAAAAGGCCTCCCACAACTATTCCTCTTTCATATCACCTCTAACCCTGTCGCACTCCTCATACCACTGATAAGAAACATCCTTGAGCTGATAAGCTGCAAAGTTAACCCCCTCTACATCACTAGAAAGATTTTTTTTCATCGCATCTAAGAAGCCTTGTGGATCCTACTATACCTTCACTCTAGTAAAAGTTGGAAGACCCATCTAAATAATTTGACCATCCCTTGTGGCCTCAGCAGACAAAGCACCAGTCGTACCCCGCTCAGTGTGAGCAGCAATTAATTGGGCAATGGCATAAATTGACTGACAAAATTTTGCATTAGGCACATTTCCCTGAGGAACATAAGGAGAACTAGCTAAAATAGTAGGAACTCCATTACCATCAGGAATAGGACCATGAGATCGAAGATGTACACCAGATGTAGGATCAGCATTACCCCCAGATGGGATGAAAGAATTTCCTTATGTTTTAGATCTAGGAGGAATAATCTAATAGATGAACAAACAAGAATTATATGAGAGTCCAGGATTAAGAACTCAAGCTTGAAGATAGAATACAAAGAAATTGAAACATTCCTAACTATTTCGAATCGTCTCACTTATGAATGTGGCGCGCTTCACACCCCAAGAAAAGACTCTACTGGACACGTCTTTGGGACTTCTCAGTTGACGATAAACCTAGGCTCTAATACCAACTTGACCCGACACGAGCCCAGGCCTTGTCGTGATGGTCATCCCAAGTCCAACCAAGATCGGGGACCGCTTTTTGTTACCGAACCCAACCACTTATATCCAGACTTAGATGGGTTAAATTTCAAACATATAATAAGATAGTGCTATTGTTCGTGTTAAGACTCTGTTATAGGGTCACAACTATGGCCAACCCAACCAAGTCCAACCGTACTGCACCAACCGCCCAACCATACCAAACCAAACCGTAGACTATAAACAAAAAGGAATACCAAAACATACTATGAAAATTAATCCCAAAATGTAGTAGGATGGAACAGTGAGAAATTATGTCTGATGATTCAGCCTCAATTAAATATCAATGCTAAGGCTGACACTTATCCCGATCCTGCCCATACCAACCATCAGAAGTACCACAAAGTTTCTATCTAAAGGAGTAAGCAAACCTGGTTGGGACATGCCCCCAACCATGGCCAACAACAAATATACAAAATAAAAGAAAAGTGTATAAAAAATCCATAATATAAAATGATGCCTCCCAAAAGAATGAAAGTTTACCACTTCAATCCAAATATTAATACCGAGTTCGTGTGATAAACCAGAGGAATAGAATGGTCGGTTCCTGCATAGCATGGGTATACAGTTTCCATTAGATGGGGTTAGCGTGTGACTACTAGCATGAATCTCACGATAAGGATAAAATAATGCTAGTCATAAAATCAAGTAAAACCATCCATAATTCATATAACTATACATATATAAGTTCTAGGAAAGGGGACCACATTTAGCATGCAGTTAAAACCTTTACCAACTTGTGTAGCTTTGTCGTCCTAACCACCCACAGGCCATATGGGTTCAGTTCTCCCTACTGAAAGGTCCCCAGTGCATATAGCCGTATGACCAGGGAATATCCTATGGGATGACTAGTACATCCCCCAATATAAAATGCGACACACACACATGGTCATCAAGACCACTCATATTGGTAAATATGACTTTTTTGTTTTGGTCCTCACTGGACCGCCACTTTCTATGTCTTAGCTACATCCCTCGCCATTAATGCCCAATTCAAAATCATGTCCAAACAATCAATTTACTATTTATTAAACAAGGCCAATATTGGTGGTATCGTCACACCACCCCCTACTTGCAAGCAATATCCATAGCCAAACTATTTAGGTGAAGGGGACCTTAGGTGCCCTTCCATATACCATATGAAATCAATTTGGGAGACTTTCATGTTCTTCACAAGTATAACCATTTAACCTTTAGCCCTTTCAAACCATTTAATCCATGCATAAATCCATGGTCTAGTTTAAAACATGCAATAGCTCCATTAAAAGAAGTCAATGCAATAAACATATATTTATAAGAATTTTATCTAACACCTTGAGGGCATAATATAACAAAAACCAATTCCAAAGACCATTAATCCATTACTATGCAATCCAATTGTCCTAAACCACATTAATACGTATAAAAGAATATTTAAAACCATAGGAAACCATAACAAAGCATTCAATATCAAAAATATCTATAATAGTTGAAAACCATAATTATGAGATAGTAAAACTATGAAATCAATCATATATATCATATATTTAGTTAAAATTATAATGAGGTAAGAGAATCATGCCTTATACTAATGAATTGATGGAATGAAATCACCAAGACAAGCCCCAAAGAAATCCTCAAGATGAAACCCTGGCCTTCTTGCCCCAGAAGCTATTGATAGAATTATGAGATGTTTTTGGAATAGTTTCTAAGTGTTAATGAATAGAATAATAGGTTAAATAATCTCCTAAGTGTATTAGAAGTCATGGGTCCTAATTAGGGAGAGTACGGAAATGCCCAGAATACCTCCACTTAATTCCTTTAATCCATCACAGGGATACAACTGACCCATACAAGTCGTACCCTCCTATACGATCGGTATCCACCACTCGTATCCAAGCCTAAACCCTTGGATCAAACAATATCTAGTATACAACTCATCCATCCATATTCATAATTATAACATAGATCAATACCCATAACCCGTATTCATGGTAGAATAAAATTCCAGGAAAATCAAATACTACCCACCATACGAGTCCCTACAATGACTCATACCAAACCCCTATGACTCATACCTCTAAGTCGTACCAATTCTAGTGACCAAAATCATCACACTGACTAACACCGGTTAGCATATAATAGGTCCATACCACTCATACCCTAGTATACGGCCTATATCCATGAGTTGCATTAGGTTTGGAGAACGAAATTCCAGGAAATTTTCCAAAGGTCAAAGCCTAGGATGTTTCAAATATTGTAATATTGAGTACTAAAATACTCAATAAGAACATGTCTAAAATATCTGATAAAAGACTGAAAGAACTGACTAATTTTCTGAAAGCCTCTAAATATCTCATGACTTGTGGAAGACACTAAATTATCAATTTCGACAGTCTATCTAAGTGTTTCTCAACCTACCTAGATATTGAACTCCCTAATTCTCTCAAACTTAGGAAAATATTCTATTCATACAGATTTAATCTCGAGTTTATCAATCTTGTTACAACATTAATCTTTAGATAAGAACTTAACCTTCCCAAATCCTCATTAATAATTCGCTACCTTTAGTTTATTTCTCAGTTCGAGCAAATCAACATAAGGTAGGATCTATTATTTGAAACCAATAGATAACTATCATTACAAAGGAATTATCAAGATATCTCCACAACAACTTAAACCCTAGCCAACTATTAAATCCATGAAGTAATAATCATAGATCCTATAATCCTAGTTGTGGGTTTTAGTTCCACATGAGAAAGAAAGAGATCGCCACAATTATATTCATCATTCAAAGTAATTAAACTTACAAAAGATGAAGTTTCAAGTTGATTCTCTTCCAAGTTCAAGAGAAAAATCTCAAAACCCAATCACAGAGTTGAATATTGAGTTCTAAGTTAAGAGACCCAAAAAGAAAAGTAAACTCCCTTGGAATAAGTTCTAGATGTTCCGCCCCTTTTGATTAGAAAACCCTAACATATGCTTTAAATACTTTATCCAAATTATGAAAACAAAATCACAGATCACAGTATTTTCTCAGACAAACGATGACGTGTGTGATGACTTATCCAAAGTTTGATGCCTTATGAAGATTGTCATCAGCTTCTTTTCACATTTGAACAAGTTTTGTCTTTAACTAACGGTGAAGCCTGATGGATTATCAGACATGTGACAACTTATCAGATTTGTCATCGCTTTTTCACTTAAAGTTCTCAAGCACTGCCTAAGCCTAAAGACAAGCCTAACGGCTTATCACAACTCTGATGGCCTATCATAGGTTGTCGTCACTTCTTCCAGCTAAATCTCATTCTCTGTCTAAGGCTAACGGCAACTCTGATAGATTATCATAAGGCTGAAAACTTATCAGACAAGTTATCAGCTATACTTCCCTCTCTACTTGCTCAAAAATCAACTTTTTTACTTTCATTATTGCTGGTTCTCTTCCATCTTGACTTTTACTGCAATATCAAAGAGAAAACAATCAAAAACGATAAAAATAGCCTCAAATATGCTAGAATCTGCTCACACATCAAAGACCAAGTATAAATATGTTACTGAGATATCTATAATCTAAAATACCAAAAGTTGTATATAATAAATAACTAAAAATCTATCCATTTGATCAAGTAAATATATACTGAAAATACACTGAATGTTGTAATAATACTGTGGGTGGTATCATATAACCTACATGCCCCAATCTGAGCTAATTTTTGCTCAACCTGTAACTCCAGTGGGAAGGGTGTTAGTACAATGCCACGTGTACTAACATTGGCTTTATGGAGCCACTAATCTAATGTCCCAAAGGACTAGGGAGTTAGTCCTAAACTAGCTGGTGACTCCTAAGAGAGTGTCAGTCCTAAACTTGAGAGTTACATCTCTTAATCCTATGTTGTCTACGTAGTTCTGAAACTTAGGGACTGCTACTAAGGACCCAGACCTAATTGGCGGGTGAGCCCCTATCCCTAGGTTTTCTTGGTGCTAAATCCTACTCCCAACTGAACTGACACTAGTACTAAACTGAATTATGTTTAATTGAACATTATCTCTAATAGTGCTCATCATGATTATATTAGTTAAGTAAATAGTAATATTCATGGTTTAACCGAATCATTACTTAAAAATCTAAAATCATGTAAAAACACAAAGGTATCGGGTGTTCATAACCTTCCAGCACTGAATGGCCATAAGATACAATAACAAAGCTTTAAAACTATAGGATGGGATCATGGTTCAAAACCCAAAAGCATAGACATGTCACCAAATATGTGAGAATCATGAACTTGAACATGGGAATATGTTAAACATGCAGAAATCAACATGATTACATGGATAAATTCATAAATTCAGGAATTTAACACAAAACTCACTTGAATATGACATGGTATAATTGCAATTTAAAGCATGAGGCAATTTAATATTTCATGGTATCATACATGGGCTGAATAGAATTTTAATTACCAAGGAAAAATATGAATTAAACCCATCTTGAGCATATAAAATACAATGGTAAAGGAAAATTGCATAATTTAATTAAGAAAGAAGGGTTTTTTGGGCTTTATGGGTGAAAGGGACCCATTGATGAATATCCCACATACTTTAATCTTCTTAACTTGGGAAAGAAACCCTATTCTTTATGCATTCTTAAAGGTTCTTGAACTTGAGGAAACTGAATTCTTTATTACTTAGGGAAAAAGGAATTGAATTTGTTCTTGGGGAAGGAGGAGGGTTTCTTGAGAGTGATTTTGAGAAAGGGGGCAAATAACACACTCAAAGATGCCCCAAATCATGTCATAGATGATTTAGGTTAAGGAAGAAAAGACCCAATTTTCCCTCAATCATTTAATTCAAGAATTGGACGCATAGTCTCACCATGATGCGCTCTTATTGTTATTGAAGGAATCCGTTACCATGATGCAGTCAACATGAGGTTGGGAAAAATGTCACGATACAAGCTTATTACGGTAACCTACTGGTTTCGTGATCAAAACATACACCAAACCTAGTCCAAAAAATCCAAAACACCTTTGGGTCATACTTCTTAAATTCCTAAACATGAATTAACTCAAAACCCAACATCTCAGAGTTGGGAAGAGAAAAATAAAATTCCTCAAAGTCAGGGGTCTTGAAAATGACTAAGTCCCCAAAATTTGGTGAAATTTTCAAGCCTTGGACCCCTTACACATGCAACTAAGAGCTGAATCGAGCCAAGGATAATATAAGGTACTACAGTCACCATGGTTCAAATGTATAAAGGATAAAAAAATTGTGATTAAGGGCACTAATTTCCACATTTTGTAGACATAAAAGTAATGAGATTGAAAGATCTGGATTGGAGCTAAAAAGAATCAAAAGGAGAAAATAAGTACAGCTGGAAGATCTGGAGAAGAAACAAACCTCAGTTACTGGGATCACGATCTGATGGCTGCGATCGTGATTAGTCAAGATAGGTCAATATACCGCGATCGCGAGTGCTAGCTGCGGTTGCGGTAGCTACGATCGCAGACAAGTGCCAGCAATCGCAGCCTAACAGGTTTATTGATAAAGGGAAGTTCAGTCAAAAGATGTAGATGATTCTAATTCCCATATAAGGCATAATTTTTATTCCCTTAGGACATTATAAATGAGAGGAAAATTGAAAAATTATAAAGGAAGTGAACCTAGAATTTGGGAAACATTTTGTGTTGTTAAAATTTCTAGTGGAATTTAGTGAAATTGAAGTGTAAAGTGAAGATTTTCTTTACCCTCCATTTTTATTGATTCCATGAATGAATTGTTTGGTATATTTCTTCTCCTTCATTTAATGAGTAGCTAAATTCTCGATTCTTTGGATTATGTTGAACTAAGGTGCAATTGTGTTTGGCTGATGATGTTTTGCGTAATTCTTAATTTTTGATTATGTATTCCACTATTGATTGGTTTAAATAAGATGGAATTTATGGGTGAAAACCTCAAATACCAAAGATGGGTTTGTTGGGTGAAAACCCCAAACTCTTGAAAGCTCTCACCATCCGTGAAAGATGGATGTTGGTAAACTTTTTGGAATCCATGGTTTCCTTTAAAAAGGGCTATAGAGAGCCAAAGAAATAGTGGACAGTTGTGAATGTAGCTTACATTCTTTTTCCATCTTTGAAATAAGGGTAGATGGAGAGTAGGTTATGTCATAGGCATCTTTCTAGAAATAGGGATGTCTAATTGAGGTTTTGGGTGGCTTTTATTGACTCACTCGTTAGGTACTCAAAAAAGTCAAAGAGTGACACCCTTGAGACCTTGCTGACAAACTAGCCCCAAGGACTCTTAACCTAGACTACCATGTTATCAACAATTAGAAATTATACTAAACCATCATAATCCCATGAACAACTTTCCCTTAGGTAGACATAATCCCAAGATTCCCCTAAAAATTAATTAATAAAACAAAATTATTATTATAGTGTGTTGTGTGACTTAATTTTGATAACATCCTATTCCAAACCAAACCCCCCTTATCCACTTTACATTATGTGTTTTATGTTGTGTACACTTCGGGTATCTTTTTAGTTATTTTGACACCCATAGGACTAAAAATCTAAATCGCTCTCCTCATGGATTCGACCTCAATAAAAGTTGAGCTACTGACAATTACTGTCCACTGCAACTTTAGATGATATAGGTGAGCGTTATCAAAATGGTGCCACTGTCGGGAAGTGAAATCTAGATTTCACTAGTGTTGTGTTGAATGTTACTTTGGGAATGCCCGTGATGATTTTGATTTAAGTTCCTTGTTGCTTTTTATTTTTGATTAGGTAATCACTGTTTCTCCTGAATAACCATGAGTCAGGATGGCTTCGATTATCCTGGTACCATAAGCATAAAAGTTTAATCTACATCCCACACCGACGGAAATGGAGTATTTTATGTCATAAGCATGACGCTTCAAATTCTTCATTTGAAGGGACTTTTGGGGTACAAGTACATGAGGACCCGAATTTTCACTTCAAAACTTTGTGGAAGTTTTTACACCCTTAAATATTGCACACATATCCCAAGAGTCCATCTGATTGCGCTTTTTACTATTCTCTCTAACGAGAAAGATGGTGCTATGGCTACAACTGTTCAAACTGCCCTAGGACCTAGAACCTAGATACCTATCCCAAATGTCTTGCCTGAACTGGCACTAGTGCACTAGCTGTAGATGTAGCTGGGTTGAAAATATTTGACAAAATTGAGAACAATTACCGCCTTCTGACCTTGGCAGAAACTACCTGTTCTGGCCCTCTTATTCTCTCTGTCCTTCTCCTTATGCTTCTCCTCCTCAATCTGCTGAGGAAGAACTATGAGTCTAGATAGGTCCATGGCAGTCCTACATTCCTTAACCATGCTATCAGCTACACTAAATACAAACTTACTTATTCTAGACCTATTATCCACCACCATAGTAGGAGCATACCTTGCCAACTAAGTGAACTTAACCGAGTACTCCTTCACGCTCATATTACCCTTCTTAAAATTGATGAACTCCTTAGCCCTAGCTTTCCTCAAGTATAGGGGGAAGAACCTATCTAAGAAAGTTTTGGAAAACTCCTCCCACTATTCAAGCCCTGCATCAACACCTCGGTCCTCCTTCCACTGCTTAACCTAGTGATGAGTGGTGATTTTACCACACATTAACACTCAATATTCGTGCACACTACCATGTCTTGTATAAACAAAATGAGGCATAATTGTGATTAAATGCTCTAATATCCATATTTTGCAAGAATAGAGTAAGTGAGATGGAAAGATGTGGATTGGAGCTAAAAGAGATCACATGAAAGCAAAGGAGTGCAGTTGAAGACCTGGAGCAGTCATCAGCCTCAGTTACCGTGACCGCGGGCCAAAGGGAACGGTCGCATTTGGTCATGAGGGTCAATAGAATGTGATCAAGAAAGTTCCACTGCGATCGTATTAGCCGAGATCGCAGACAACCTAATGTGATCACTGCTAATCGGGAATGTTGTCCAGGGCAATTTTTTAAATTCACTAGGCCGAATCCCAATCCTTTTATTGTCTAAAACACTTTCTTCTTTGGGTACTGCTTACTTGTGTCACGACCTAAACTAGGGCCTGAATGTAATGGGATCCCAAGTCTAACCAGGTCCGGAAACTACCCCCTTTACCCAACCTAAACACCTCATACAGCCTCAGATGAGTTGAATTTTAAACATATAACAAGATTTTTTAAATTCTCTCATGAAGACTTTGGGATAAGGTCACAACCATGACCAACCCAACCGAGTCTACTCGCACCAAACAAACCATCTATGCCATACCAAACCAAAGAGAATATTAAAACATAATATGACAATCAAACCCAAAATATACAACGATGGAACCACCATCAATATTATCCAATGATGTCAGCCCCAACACTAATGCCAATTCTAAGGATGACACCAATACTAATACCACTCATACCAACCCCCAGAAGTACTACAGATACTCTATCCAAAAGAATAAAAATATCTAGTTGGAACATGCCCCCAACCATTGCCAAAACCAATATCCAAAAGAAAAAAATGTCTAAGGATATCCATATTATGAAATAGATCCTTCCGAAAAGATGGAAGCTCACTACTTAAATCCAAATGTTGTACCCAAGTCAATCACTGTGTCGGAGGTCATAGCGTGGGTATACAGCCGCCAACAGCCGGGTTAGAAAATGACGGCTAGCATGTATCTAAGGATAAGGATAAAGTAATTCTATTTAAACAACCAAGTAAAACCATCAATGATTCATATAACTTTTCATATATATAAATGTTGGGAAAAGGAATCAATGTTTAACATGCATTTAAAATCTTTACCAGGGTTGTGTAACTTTGTCATTTAACCACACCCATGGGCCGTATGGGTTCAGCTCCCTCTGCTGAAAGAGTCCCAGTCGTGTAGCTGCATGACTATGAAATATCTAATGGGATGACTAGTACATCCCTCTAATATAAAATGTGACACTCGCATCTAGTCATTGAACACCCCTCATATCGGCAAAGATGAGTTTCAAGTTTCGATCCCCCTAGAAAATCCACCTTCATGGCTTAGTTACTCATCCCTCCATTTATGCCCAAATTAGATCCATGTCCAATAAATCCAATTACCATTTATTAACCAAGGCAAATTATTAGTGGTATCATCATACCAACTATACTTGTATGCTTTATCCATAGCCAAACCATTTAGATTAAGGGGACTCTCTAGTGCCCTTTTCCGTTTACCATATTAACCCCTTGGGAGAGTACCATGTTCTCCACAATCATAACCAATTAGCCTTTAACCTTTGTAAAGCATTTAAACCATTTATAGTTTCATGCACAAGCTGAAAACAATCAAGAGTTGAATTTAAAGAAGTCAATGTAATGAACATATCTTTATAAGCATTTTATCAAACACCTTGGGCGCATAATATAACCAAAACTAATTCCAAAGTCCATTAAACCATTACCATGCAATCCAATTGCCCAAAACCATTACTGATGCATAGAAAGCATAATTAAACCATAGGAAACCATAACCAAGCCATTAAAAACAAAACCCCCAATTAATAGTTGAAAACCATAAACCATGAAATATTAAAACCATGAAAACTTCCATAAAATCCATGTCTTTTTAGAAATAATAAGTAGGGAAGAGACACGTGTCTTAATCTAAGAAAGATGATGGAAGAAAATCACCGAAGCTAGCCCCAAAGCAATCCCTTAGTTAAAACCTTAGCTTTCTTTCCCCATAAGCTCTTGAGAGAATTATGATGTGTTTTGAAATAGTTTTCTAAGTATTAATGAATAGAATAATAAGGTAAATAATCTCCTAAGTGTATTAGAAGTCGTAGGTCATAATTAGGATAAGTAGGGAAATGTCCAGAATACCCCGACTTAAGTCCCTTAAAAATCCATCCCAGAGATACGACTGACCCTCTTATGAGTCGTACCCTTCCTTACGATTGGTTTTCACAAGTCGTACCTAGTCCTTCAACTTTGATCAGACACTGTCCAGCATACGACTCATCCAACAAAGTCATAACCTCAGCATACGATATGTACCCATGATCCATATCCCTGGAAGAATGAATTACCAGGAGTATCAAACACTGCCCACTATATGAGTCACTGATTTGACTCGTACCAATCCTTACGACTCATACACCTAAGTCATGACCATTCCATTGATCGAAACCATCCTACCAATTAATACTACTCAGCTTACAAAAGGACCATACCACTTGTACTCCAGCATATGCCTCGTACCTTGGAGCCGTATTATGTCTAGAGAATGGATTTCAAGGAAAATTTCTTAGGCCAAAACCCAAGATGTAACATTTTCCCCACTAGTGAAATTCACCCCCGAATGATAGATAAGGTAGGGGTAACCACACAGAGTGTCATTTGCATTATCAAACATATTTCCAACCTTCATCAATGTTCGGAAACAAAGAGGCAAAGATATTAATCTTTCCTTCAACAAACTCAGAAAATAAAGATAAGCTCAAGAACACATACCTTCTGCACGAATACCAGGAGCAGAAAACAAGAATGGATACTTAGATTTCATGTCCTCTTCTGGTTCCAATGTAGCTTCTTCTACCTTATGGTTCTACCATAAAACCTTAACTGAAGCCACATTCTTTGTCCGCAACCAATTACCTTGCCTATCTAATATCTCAACCAAGACCTTTTTATAAGAATGAGAATTCAAGATATCGAACCCTTCAAAAGAAACAACCAAAGAAGGATCACCAATACACTTCCATAATATGGAAACATGAAAGACCAGATGTACCAAACCCAAACTAGATGGCAACTCTAACTCATAAGAAACATTATGAAATCTCCACAAAATCACATAAGGATCACTAAATCGAGGACTAAGCTTCCCCTTCTTGCCAAACCATACTACTCTCTTCATTTTAGACACCTTTAGGAACACCTTGTCCCCAACCTCAAACTCCAAGACTTTACGCCTAACATCCACATAAGACTTTTGACGACTCTAAGAAGCTTTATACCTATCCCAAATCACCTTCACCTTCTCCATAGCTTGATAGACAAAATCGGGACCAAACATATCCGCCTCACCAAGCTTAAACATTCCAATAGGAGATCTGCACCTCTTACCATACAATTCCTCAAAATGAGCCATACCAATACTAAAATGATAGCTATTGTTGTAACAAAACTATAACAAAGGTAGTTGATCAATCCAACAGCCACCATAATCAATCACGCATGCCTGAAGCATGTCCTCTAATGTCTAAATCATTTTCTCTGATTATCCATCTGAATGTGGATGAAAAGCCCTACTCGGTCTAACCATAGACCCAACCCTCTCTTAAAAGAATCCCATAATGAGATGTAAACTGCATACCATGATAAAAAATAATTGAAATAGGCACCGCATGCAACTTCACAATCTCTTAAAGATACAATTTTGCATAATCTTCTACCAAAAAGGTAGTCCTCACTAGTAAAAAGTGAGAAGACTTAGTCATCTTATCCACGATGATCCAAATCGAATCAAATTTGTCTAGAGACCAAGGAAGAGTGGTAACAAAATCCATATTGATCATCTCCCATATCTATTCAGGCAACTTATTTCTTGATGCAACCCACTAGGCTTTATGTGCTCAACCTTAACCTGTTGACACACCATGCACTTGGCTAAGAAATCAAACATATCTCTTTTCATACCTTTCCACTAATAGATCTCCTTAAGATCATGATACATCTTTGTCGAGCCAGGATGGACAACATAGCATGACTCATGCGCCTCAGCCAAAACCCTTTGTCATAACCAATCAATATTCGGAACACACAACCTCCCTAAGTACCGCAAAGTACCATCACCACTAATCTCAAACACCACTACCTTCTTTTCACTAATATAAATCATGATTTTCATCAAGACCAGATCCAACACTTGCTTTTCCTTAATCTCTATACCAAGAGAAGCTCAAATCACCTCTTGCACCATCACACCACTATCTTTGGAATCCAAGAGACGAACTCCAAGATTGGATAGTAAATATCCTTTCCCAATTCCCATGTTCCTTCCTCTAAATTAGCCAAACTCCCTATAGATAACCTACTAAGAGCATCAGTAACCACGTTATCCTTACCTAGGTGATAGTGAAGACTCATATCATAATCTTTGAGAAGCTCAAGCCATCTTATTTGCCTGACACTAAGAACCTTCTGCGTGAACATGTATTGAAGACTGTTATGGTCCAAAAAGATATCCACGTCAATAGCATATAGATAATGCTGCTATATTTTAAAAGAAAACATAATCGCCAACAACTCCTAATCATGGGTACGATAATTCATCTCATGTACCTCAACTGCCTAGAAATATAGGCAATCCTCTTCCCATGCTGTATCAAAACACAACAAAGATATACCCGATATACATCACAATAAACTACAAACCCATCATTGTATTTTGACAAAGTCAAGATCGAGTTGAAATCAACCTATCCTTAAACTTGTCAAAAACTCCCCTCATAAGCATCTGACCAAGAAAAGTTAACCTTCTTCTACGTTGACTTAGTCAAAGAAAAAGCTATCGACTAGAAGCTTTCCAAAAACCGTCTATAATACCAGGCTAAACCCAAAAAGCTCCAAACATCAAATTAAGTTGTAGGCCTAGGCCACCCCTTCCCTGCAACAACCTTTTGAGATTCAACTATTATCCCCTTACTAGAAATAATGTGACCCAAGAAAGCCACAACATTTAACCAAAACTCACACTTAGAGAGCTTGGCAAACAACCATTGTACCCTTAAAGTCTGCAGCACCACATAAAGGTAACTAGCATGATCCACCTCACTCCGTGAATGCACTAGAACGTCATCAATAAACATAATGAAAAAGAGATCCAAATATTACCTGAACACCCAGTTCATCAAATCCATAAATACCACAGTAGCATTGGTCAACCCCAATGACATCACCAAGAAATAAAAATGCCCATATTGAGTATGAAAAGCTTTCTTAGGGATATCCACCTCCCTAATCTTAAGGTCATGGTACCCAGACTGAAGATCTATCTTAGAAACAAACTTGGAACCCAGTAACTGATCAAACAGATCATCTATCCTTGGGAGAGAATATTTGTTCTTAACTGTTACCTTGTTTAACTTTCTATAGTCAATGCACATCTGAAGGGAACCATCCTTGTTGCACTCAAACAACATCGGTGCACCCTAAGGAGAAACACTAGGACGAATAAACCCCTTATATAGAAGATCCTTAATTTTCTCCTTGAGTTTCTTTAACTCAATCGAAGCCATTCTATATGGAGAAATAGATATTGGATGAGTGTTCAGAAGCAAATCAATACCAAACTCTATTTCCCTATCTAGAGGAACACAAGGAAGATCATCCAAAAATACCTCTCATAACACATTAACTACTAGAACTAATTGTAAAGAAGGACCTTTTGAGTTAGAATATTTAACCCAGACCAAGTGATAAAGAAACCCTTTAGAGATTAACTTTCGAGCTCTAAGATAAGAAATAAATCTCCCCCTAGAAGCTAAGGAAAATCCCTACTATTCTATTTCCATCTCACCAGGGAACCCTACGATTCTATTTCTATCTCCCCAAGGAACCTAAAGATTACCTTACGTGTCTGATAGTCTACAGACGCATAACAAGAATGCAACCAGTCCATACCCAAAATCGTATCTAAATCTACCATCCCTAACTCAAATAGATCTACCAAGGTTTGCCTATCACTAACATAAACCACACACCCCTTATAGACCCATTCAGGAATAACTGAGTCTCCTACAGGGGTAGAAATAGAAAATAGATCTGAAATAATTTTATGGATCAAAACCAAAAGACACAGCTATATAAGGAGTCACATAAGAATGAGTGGAGCCTGGATCAAGAAAAAAATATATGTCATAGGAAAAGAGTTATAACATATTAGTAACAACATCAGGTGATGCCTTGAATTTCTATCGATATGCCAAAGCATACAACCTATTACGACAACTACTAGAACCAGAAGCAGTAACCAAAGCAAATGCCATACAACCAGGTGTAGGAGCAGAAGAAGAAGCCACTAAAATCTTATTTTCCCCTTTAGAAATCTTATTAGCTGGACAATCCATGAGTCGATGGCCTACCTAACCACACTTAAAGCACTTATCTCTACCTTCCTCACAGAATCCCCAATTAGAATGACCATAAAACCAACAAAGAGGGAATACAGAAACAGACTGACCTTCAATCACTTGAGATTAGGCAACCTGAGCCTGAGAATTATCACCACCTTGGTGATGCCTATCGCCCGACTATTGTGGGTAAGGAGTACTGGCAGTAGAGAAGGAACCAGAACTCCCACACTTCTTTTTCTGCTGCTTGCCACCATCTCTACCACCATAAAATTAGGCATCTCCCTAATAAATAAACCTTCTTTACTTTCCCTACCTATCCTGAAATTCCGCCTGCTTTCTTTTCTCATCCTCAACTTGCTACTTATGAACTATCAACCTAGAGATGTCCATATCCCTAATAAGAAAAGTTGTCTTGCTCTCCAAAATCAAATGTTTATTCAACCTGGAAGTGAACTTTCTTATTCTGAACCTTATATCATCTACCAAATCAGGAGCATACCTTGACAATTGATAAAACCTTAAAACATACTCCCTCATAGACATCCTTCCTTGCCTGAGGTTCACAAACTACTCCATCTTTGATTTCCTCAACTCTAAAGGAGTAAAATGATCAATGAAGGCATTAGAAAAGGCCTTCCATAACCCTTTCTCTTCCATATCAACCTTATCTCTGTCCTACTCCTCATACCACTAATAAGCAACATCGTTGAGATGATAAGCCACAAAGCTACTCCTTCTATATCAAAATCCTGCATAACCCAAAATATCTTCTCTAATTCACCTAAGAAGCCCTGTAGGTCTTTCTCTACCTTCACACTTATTAAAGTAGGAGGACCCATCTTTATAAACTAACCAACCCTTGTGACCTCAGTAGACAAAGCACTAGCCGTATTGCACTCGGCCTGAGTAGCAACCATTTAAGCAGTAACATGAATAGAATGATAAAACTCTATGTTCTTCACATTACCCTGAGGGACCTGAGGAGAGATAGAAGGAACAGGAGGAACTCCATCACAATTAAGAATAGTACCATGAGATTGAAGATGTACTCTAGATGCAGGAGGTACCCCTTTAATATTATCTAAAATTAGGATGGAAGAATTTCTTTGTATTCCAGATCTAGGAGGCATGATCTGAAAGACAAATAACAAAGGATTTGAGAAGATTCCAAGACTAAGAATTTAAAGAAAGTGAAATATTCCTAAATTTCTCGTAACCTCTCTCTTATGAGTGTGGCGTGCATCACACCCCTAAAAGAGACTCTACTTGACATGGCTTTGTAGACTCCCTGTTGACCATGAACCTAAACCTTGGATACAAACTTGTCATGACCCAAACCATGGAATAGATCTAATGAGCATCCCAAGTCCAACCAGGACTGGGGACTATCGACTTTACCCAACCCAACCACCTTATACAGCCTTAGATAAGCTGAATTTTGAGGATATAACAATATTATGTAAATGCTCTCAAGACGCAGGGATAGGGTCACCATCCTGACCGACCTAATTGAGTCTACCCATACCAAACCAACCATCTATGTCATACCAAACCAAAGAGAATATCAAAACATAATATGGAAATCAAACCAAATGTTATCCCTTCTAGAAAGATGGAAGCTCACCACTTCAATTCAAATGTTATCCCTGAGTCAATCACTATGTAGGAGCAGTCGCATGGCTAGTTCCTACAAAGTGTGGGTATACAGCCACCACTAGATGGGTAAGCGAATGACCACTAGCATGTATCTCAGGATAAGGATAAAGTAATACTATTTAAACAACCAAGTAAAACCATTATTGATTCATACAACCATACATATATATAAGTTCTGTGTAAGGGAATCTATATTTAGCATGCATTTAAAAAATTTACCTGGACTGTGCAACCTTGTTGTTTAACCAAACCCATGGGTCGTATGCATTCAGATCCCAAAGTCCAAGTGTGTGTAGCCAAACGACCAAGAAATATCCCATGGGATGACTAGTACATCCCTTCAATATAAAATATGGAACTCGTATGTGGTCATCGAAGACCCCTTATATCGACAAATATGAGTTTCCAGTTTTGATCCCCTTGAAACCTTAACCTTCCACGACTTAGTTACACATCCCGGAATTTATGCCTAAATTAAGACCATGCACAAACAATCCAATTACCATTTATTAACCAAGGCCAATTATTAGTGATATCATCATACCAACCATACTTGCAACGTTTATCCATAGCTAAATTATTTAGGTTAAGGGGACTCTCAAGTGCCATTTTCCGTTTACCATATTAACCATTTAGGAGACTACCATGTTTTCCACAGGCATTACCAATAAGTCTTTAACCTTTGTAAACTATTTAAAAAATTTATAGTTTCATGTACAAGCTGAAAACAAGCAAGAGTTCCTTTTAAAGAAGTCAATGCAATAAACATTTATTTGTAAGCATTTTATCAAAAACCTTAGGAGCATAATGTAACCAAAACCAATTCCAAACACCATTAAATCCTTACCATGAAATTCAATTTCCTAAAACCATCGTAGATTCATATAAAAGCATAATTAAACCAAAGGAAACCATAACCAAACTAAATTTATAGTTGAAAACCAAAAACCATGCACTATTGAAACCATGAAAACATCTATAAAATCCATGACTTTTTTTAAATAATGAGTAGGGAAGAGACAAATGCCTTAAACTAAGAAAGATAATGCAAGACAATTACCAAATCAAGCCCCAAAGCAATCCCTAAGTTCAAACCCTAGCTTTCTTGCCCCAAAATGTCTTGAGGGAATTATGATATGTTTTAAAATAGTTTTCTAAGTATTAATGAATAGAATAATAGGGTAAATAATCTCCTAAGTTTATTAGAAGTCGTGGGTCATAATTAGGGTAGGTAGGGAAATATCCATAATACCCCCTCTTAAGTCCCTTAAAAAACTATCCCAGGGATACGACTGACCCTCTTATGAGTCGTACCCTTCCTTACGATTGGTTTTCACCAGTTGCACCCAGGCCTTAACCTTTGGATCAGACACTATCCCGTATACAAATTATCTAACCAAGTCATAACCTCAATATATGATCTTTACCTATGATCCATATCCCTGGTAAAAATTAATTACTAGGAGGATCAAATACTGCATATCATACAAGTTACCGATATGACTCATACCCTAATGTCATGAACATTCTAGTGATCAAAATGTTCCCACCAGTTAACATTGGTTTGCTTACGACAAGATCATACAACTCGTACCCCATCATACAGTGCATACCCTTGAGTCGTATTGGGTTGGGACAATGAATTTTAAGAAAAATTTCTAAGGCCAAAACCTAGGATGTAAAAACTTAATTGACAGTTTTGAATTTTAAATAAGAACCCTAAATTGGGCAAGTTTTGTAACTAACTTTATAGACTTGAATCTTTAGCATTTGTGAAGGATGGATGCTTTGAACAACCCATATAATAGTATATATTTCTCGAATTTCTTCATGAGTAGCTAAATATTTTAGTCTTGGGATTATGTTAAACTAAAGTGTATTTATATGGGGGTGTTGATGTGTTTACATGATTTTTAGTTGTTGATTATGGATTCAACCATTCCTTGATCATAATAGTTGGAATTTGTGGATGAAAACACCAAATATCCAAATGGGTTTGATGGATGAAAACCCCAAACTCTAGAAAACCTTCATTATCCTTAAAAGAGGGATGAAGGTGAACTTATGGGAACCCATAGTATCTTTGAAAAAGGACTATAAGGGGACAAAGAAATGGTGGAAAATCAAGTATGTGGTTTACTACCTTTTCCAATCTTAAAAATAAGTGTAAATGGAGTGTAAGTCATGTCATGGGCATCTTCCTACAAATAGGATGTCCAATTGAGGTTTTGGGAGACTACGAATGGCACACTTGTTAGGTGCTTGAAAGAGACCTTGTGTGAAATCTTTGAGGTTTGGTTGACAAACTAACCACATAGACTTTCGACCTAGCCTATCTCTTGCTCAACAACTAGTTGTTATGTTGAACCATCTCTAACCTATATATTTTTTACCTTTAGGTAGACGTAATCCCAAGATTTTCTCCAAACTTCATTTAAATAAAAAGTGTTATTTTGGCTTGTAGTGTGACTCAAGATTCATACAGCCCAATTCCTAATCAAACCCCCTAATTTCATTATATATTGTTTTTGCATTCACTTTGGGTACTTTTTTTAGTATCTAGAGCACCCATAGGTCTTGAAGTTTAAATTCTACTCCTTAGGGATTAGACCCCATCCTGAGTTGGGATATTGAAAATGACCACCTTACCCCTAAAAATATAGAACTGAGTTGAGTATTATCACCCAGGTGTTAGCTACACTCTATAACTGACATGCAGCCAACTTAGCACTATCACTTAAAGTGACGCCCATGATATCTATCACTTTTTGCATCATGTCTATAAACTTTTGTGGATCCTCCTCATACTTGGATCTAGAAAATAGAGGGGAATTCATCTGATTGAAATCCTAAATCTAATTTGTAGTTGTATTTTCTATTAGATTGGCTGGAGAAATAACCTGATAGTTATTCTAAGCAGCTACAGAATGGGCTAGGGTAGTGAAAATGTCCCTGAATTCAGCGTAAGAGACATGTTTACTCAGGGGATCTTCCTGAATAGGTGAAAGTGCAGGATGATCCCTGTTCCTTCTCCCGTTGTTTCTTCTAGAGGGTATTATCTATAAATAGGATAAAGGATGAGTTAAAAAGAGGAATTAAATAGATCTCATTCTCTTTCGCACCATATGAACACTAAAAGAAGGGAAACTTTCCTAAAATGCCTCATAGACTCTTGCCCATAAGTGTGGCGCACTTCTCACCCATGAAAAAAATTCTACTCAATGCATCTTTCAGACACCCTAAGACACTTTAAAACCTTAGGCTCAAATACAAAGTTTTCTCATGACCAAGGATACGCCTTAGTCGAGAGAATGGTGGTTACGAACACAAGTAAAAATAAGCAAACCCATGAATTGGTACCTGTTGTGATCACTGAGTAAAATAGTAATACAACACATGTGTGAAAAAATAAACATCTAAGATACTGTAAATCTGAATACTGAAATACATAAAATGACATGCCTAAGATACCTAATGAAAAATTAGAAACCAAATTATCTGTAAATGTTAATACTAAAAGAACTGACTGACTATCTAATAGATTGTCTAAAAGCCTCTTAACATCATGAGTTGATGGGAAAAACTCACCTAACAAACTCTGACTAACTAAACATAAGAAAGTACTGAAATAACTGAGAGAAATATATCATGTCCTTGATGGATTAGGACTCACCACTACTACTGCAAGATAACACTGAGTATATCTAGGAATGGTTGGGAAATTGAGCATCTAAACCTATTTTATAAGACAGCATAGTACAAAGAAAAGTAGGCAATTAATACTTTGAATGTACATGTTATGATATAAGGACCGACTGAAATGCATGAGATAACTGAGCATGAATACATGAACATGTATTACCTGAGAATGCAATACCAAGAAAAAACATATTACTGAGATAATCTAAAATCTAAAAGACTGAGATCTATACAACTTAATAACTAATAATCTGTACACTTGGTCAAGAAAACCTTAGTGGAGATACACTAAAATATTGACCGAAACTATGGGATGTATCATATTACCGACATGGATAAGTCTGAGCTAATTGGGGTCCAAACTATAGCCCTAGATAGAAGGGTGTCAGTACCTTGCCACGAATACCAATACTGGTTGTGTGGATCCACTAAACTGGTGTCCCAAAGGACTAGGTGATGTGTGAGCTAATGCTAACACATATGAGGCTTTTAAATAGAAATAATTGTAAGGTCTTAATCAACTTTTGTCATTTTTACTTGCTTTCTCTTTGATAATGCAGGAAAGTCAAGATGCAAGAAAACCAAAGATAATAAGAGCAAAAAAGGTGAATTTGGAACAAGTGGCCATGAAAGTGAAGTTGACGACTTATTTAATAAGTCATCATATTTGTGATAAGTTATCTGAGTCATCATCAGTTGTAGATTGTGTGAGGAAGTTGGAGCAGAAGTGTGACAATATCTCTAATAAGTTGCCACAATTCTGGTAATCCATCGAGAATACCATCAGCCTAAGGCAGTACATGAAATTTGAAGTGAAGAATTGACGACATTGTTTATTATGTCATTAAATTCCTGATAAGCCATTGGGATTTTTCGTCAGCCTAAGGCAAAAATCATCAAACTTGGAGGAGGAGCTAACGACAATGTCTAATAAGTTGTCAGACTCCTGATATTGCATAACACTTCATCGTCAGCTGTGCAAGAAAAGTTTTATTCTGTGATTTGATTCCAAATTTAGCTCTTGGTATTTAAGGGAAATTTCATAAGTTTTATTGGAGGCGGACATTCATTTTGAACTTCACGACATAAATCCTTTTTCTCTCTAGTTTTAGGGCTTAACCTCTGGAACTTACTCAAGAGACTACTTTACTTCTCTTTGGTCTCTAAACTTGGATTTTGAATTTTCAATTCTTTGATTTAGTTGTGGGATATTCTTCTTGAATTTGGGAAGGGAATTAATTTCTGACTACATCTTTTGTAAGTTTAATCACTTTGAATTATGAATTCAGTTATTATTATCGCTTTCTCTTTCATAAGAAACTAAAACCCATAACTAGGGTTGTGGGATCTATGATTACTCCTGTATTGTCTTAATAGTTGGTTAGGGTTTGAGTGATTGTGGGAACATCTTGATAATTCTTTTGTATTAATTTTTTTTGTTGGTTGAAAATAATAGATCTCGTCTTATGTTCATTTGCTCAAACTGAGAAATAAACTAAAGGTAGTAAATTATCAAGGAGGATTTGGGAAGGTTAAGTTCCCATCTAATGATTAATTCTGTAACAAGATTAATCAACTCAAAATAAAATCAGTATGAATAGAATGTTCAAATTTTGAGAGAATTAGGGTGTTTATCATCTAGGTAGGTTAAGAAACAATTACATGGACTATAGAAGTTGATAATTTGGTGTTTCCCACAAGTCATAAGAATCCAATGCTACAACGATTATTCAATAAAGGATTACTAATCATAGTGATCACAATTCTAGTTTCTCTATATCATTGATTTGAAATATTATAGTTTAAGCTTTAAGTTATAAGGTTAATTGAAGTGTTAATAACTTTTGTTCAATCATTGAAAACCTCAATTTTATCTTTTTGTATCAGTTGTTTGAATTTAACTTATAGCTATAGTTTCAAATTAGTTTAACCGCCACTCACATTGTTCATCATGGATTCGACCCCAACTCCAAAGTTGGGTAAATATATTTACGACGACCGCCTTGCACTAAATTAATGTATAAGTTGAGCGTTATCAAAAATGGCATTGTTGCCGGGGAACAATTTGGCGTATTGAGTTCGTTTGAAATTTTAGCTTACTTGCTTGAATTCAAACTTGTAAATATTTGTTTTTAGTTTTCTTTTATTAGGTAGATTTTTATTTTAGTTTACTTATTACTATGGCATCGTGGAATGAACATGAGCTTGGTGGTTGGACATGTTATCTTGATGATCCATGTCCATATTGTGATGGACCTCACTTTTGAAAAGATTGTAGATATGCTCCCCGGAGAGAGATGTATACACCATCTCCATTCTACCGGGAGTATGATTGTTCTTTATGTGGTGGTCAAGATGGACATTGGAGTGATTGCATAAATGCTTCCTCTCTCTATTGTGCTAACCCAAATTCTAGTTCTTTTTTTGAGTTTGATAGATTTTATGGTCAAGAAAAAGAAGAACAAAGCACCAGAAAGAGTGGAATTGAAGCTATGTTTCCACTAATATTTGATCTCCAGAAATAAACGTATGATATCTTATGTCATATGCGTTAATACATGAAGCCAATAATTCATGAGGATATGGATATAGAGGTCAATTATTCAAAGCATTCTTCTATATTATGTTTAGATGATATCTTGTCTGTGGAATCATTTAAAATAATGAAAGAGTGTGACGATGAGGAGCAAGAACCCTATATTGATGTTTAGATTGATGATGAGCAACCCTCAATGATTTCCTAACTAACCAAACCAACCATGAGAGATAATGCCAAGATTAAGGAAATAGTGCTAGACGCTAAAGAAGAAAGAAAGCCAATCTCTTAAAAAGACTCTAGCCCAATTCAGGGTGAAGAGGTCAAGAAGGATGCAACTCCGAAATTAGGGAGAATACCTCACACTAATCACTTTTCAACATTATGCTTGGTGGATGTGATGAAAGTCAAATCAACCAAGCAAATGATGAATTTTAGAAATAAGGAGGAAAATTCCTATATTTTGGAGTTTGTCTTTCCAAAAGGGTATAATACAACCCCAATCTTGAAGGCCAAGAAGCTTAAAGGTCAATGTCCATTTAGTAGCTTTTTAATATTCTCACCATTGCCAAATTAGCCCACAATAAATTTCAATGCAAAATTGGGCAAGCAGTTTAAGTCTTTGAAGTGGCGTGATAGAACTTTCCTTATCATGCTCTCATATTTTCCCAATGCACCTAAAAGATACAAAGATCAAAAGATGGGTCGACAATTCAAATCGTCTAAGTGGAGGAATAAAGGATGAAGTACTTTTAAGGTATCTTGATGAATTCTGAGTAGTAAAGATAACCTAGTCATGACGCGATACTAAATTAGTCACTTTTTGGGAGGAAACCCAAGGTATTTTATTGTTTATATTCGTATTATGTGATTGACATCAGATCTTTGTACCCATGCTGCCATAGGTATGTTTCTAACTCTCTTGTTTCGGTTTGACACATTGGGGACATTGCATGATTTCAAGTTGATGGTGGGGCTACTTGTGGGTTTTGATATCCTCTTAGGGTTTTTATTATCGTGCCTCTTTTCCTTGAGTCTTGTTCCTAGTAGAGCCGACATATTTAGGCGTATTATGATTTGTTATAAAATGTTGTAGTTAACTGAGGGAAAAATAAATATCTAGGATAGTTGACATATTTTTGTTGATTTTTCTTGGAATGATAAATACCTCTCCATTTATCTATCTGATAACTATGTGATGTGCATCTATATGTGACTACTGTGAATCTTTTTATGGCATTAGTACTAGGCACATGATAATCACTGCAAACAATTGCATGAACCAAATGGGTAGTAGCTTGTGATGTACCTTTGTTCCATGTGTGTTTGAGATACTACCTATTTTTTGTTGTATGTTAAATCCAGAACTTATCTGGTTGGTCTTGCTTTGGTTGAAGGATAACGGTTAATAGGAAAGGATCATAGACCGTTGCTGATATTAGTCCACTTTTAGCCTAAATAACCTTCCATATGTGAATAATATCCCTTGATCCTGATTTTGAGCCTGAATGCCTATTCTTTTTACTATACCTATCACCTTCCCATTTGTATCACAATGAACCTGTTTTGGCCCTGGTCCTCCTTGGACATTGTTCACTTTAACTTAGGCAAATAGCCTAAGTTGAGGATGGATATCATAGGGGTGCAAGATGTAAAGTGAGTATGAAGAAGGGTAATAAAAAATATACAAGGCTAGGTGTGGTAGAAAAAGAATAAGAAAAGAAAAGTTGTGAAAAAAAATGAATGAATAAAAACTGCACCCAGCTTGATTGTGCTTTAATCAAAAAAGGGAGAAATAAGGTAAAGGTTGATAATTGAGACCCCAAAAATAGTGTAGTGCCAAGGAGGATTATTTAGTTTAAATATCTTTGTGTATCATACCAGCCCAAGCCTACATACAAGCTAAAGAAAAGTCCTACAGTGATCCTAACTTAACTGTCATAAAGCTTCGGTAATGAAAATAAGGGCAAGCTTATGGTATTTGGCATACATTGACTGAAACTTCTTTTTGAGATTTAGTGTCTCTTGACTATCCCCGCATTGACATGCTTGAGTTCACATATGAGTGAGGAGGGACTTCTTTATTGTAATGGTACATCGGTTGCATTGCTAGTTGCCTACTTGTATGGGAAGTGTAATTTGTATATAGGCATGGTTATTGTTGCTAATTTGATGCCATATCTTGATTCCCTTGTGTCGCATTGTTGATCTTCATTGATATACACAGTTGGGTTTAGAGTGATTGAACTTGGAGGGTGTAATGTGTTTGGAACTAAAATAGATGATTGACTACTAAATGTACTTTGTATCCTCTTAGTTATGATTAAGTTGCTTGAGAACAAGCAATTGTTTTAAGTTCAGGGTGTTGATGTGTGAGCTAATTCTAACACATTTAAGGCTTTTAACTAGAAATAATTGTAAAGTCATAATCAACTTCTGTCATTTTTGATTTCTTTCTCTTTGATAATGCAGGAAAGTCAAGATGAAAGAAAACCGAAGACAATAAGAGCAAAAGAGGTGAATTGGAACAAGTGGCCATGAAAGTGTAGTTGATGAATTATCTGATAAGTCATCAAATTTGTGATAAGTTATCATAGTCATCACCAGCTATAGACAGTGTGAGAAGTTGGAGCAAAAATGTGACGATATCTATGATAAGTAGTCACAATTCTGATAAGCCATCGAGAATGTCGTCAGTCCAAGGTAGTACATGAGATTTGAAGTGAAGAAGTGACGACATTGTCTGATATGTCGTCAAAGTCTTGATAAGCCGTCAAGAGCTTCCATCAGCCTAAGGAAGAAATTATCAAACTTAGAAGAGGAGCTGATGACAATGTCTAATAAGTCATCAGACTCCTGATATGGCATCACATTTCATCGTCAGTTGTGGGAGAAAAAGTTGTATTCTGTGATTTGATTCCTAATTTAGCTATTGGTATTTAAGGGAAAGTTCTTAGGTTTTATTGGAGGCGTTCATTCATCTTGAACTTCACGACATGAATCCGTTTTATCTCTAGTTTTTGGGCTTAACCTCTAGAACTTATTCCAGAGACTACTTTACTTCTCTTTGGTCTCTAAACTTGGATTTTCAATTCTCAATTCTTTGATTTAGTTAAGGGATATTCTTATTGAATTTGGGAAGAGAATCAATTTCTGACTACATCTTTTGTAAGTTTAATCACTTTGAATTATGAAATCAGTTATTGTTATTGCTTTCTCTTTCATGCAGAACTACAACCCACAACTAGGGTTGTGGGATCTATGATTACTCTTGTATTGTCTTAATAGTTGGTTAGGGTTCGAGTTATATTGGGAACATCTTAATAATTCTTTTGTATTAATTATTTTTTGTTGTTTGCAAATATAGATCTCGCCTTATGTTGATTTGTTCAAACTGAGAAACTAACTAAAGATAGTGAATTATCAATGAGAATTTGGGAAGGTTAAGTTCCCATCTAATGATTAATGTTGCAACAAGAGTAAGCAACTCGAAATAAAATCAAGATGAATAGAATGTTTTCCTAAGTTCGAGAGAATTAGGGAGTTCAAGATCTAGCTAGGTTGAGAAACACTTACACGGACTTTCAAAACTGATAATTTGGTGTTTCCCACAAGTCATGAGAATCCAATGCTACAACTATTATTCTATGGAGGATTACTAATCATAGTGATCACAACTCTAGTTTCTCTATATCTTTGATTTGAAATATTACAGTTTAAGCTTTTAGTGGTATGTAACTGAACTAAGTTTAACTGAACATTATTTGTTATAGTGCTCATCATAATCATAATTGTATAAGTACAATGATAAGATTCATGGCATAATTGACTTATTACTTGAAAGTTTGAAATCATGTAAAACATATAGGTATCGAGTGTTAATAACACACCAGCACTGAATGATCATAAAAATATGATATCAAAACTTAAAACTATAGTATGGAATCATAGTTTAAAGACCTAAAACAAGAACATTTCACCAAACGACTGGGAATCATGACCTTGAACATAGGAATGCGTTAAACATGAGAAAACAACATGATTACTTGGAAAAATTCATACTTTGATATTGCAACATGAAATTAACTTAAACTTGGCAATGGGATAATTTGTGGACATAAAACTGAGTTTAATTACTAAGGAAAGACGTGAATTTAACCTATCTTGAACATATAAACTCCATAATAAAACAAGAACCAATATTTCAATCAAAGAGAAGGTTTCTAGGATCAATAGATGAAAGGAATCAATTGATGAATACCCGCATACCTCAATAGATAGTTTCTTGAAGATTTCTTGAGGGTTTATTAAACTTGGAAGCTTGAACTCTTAATTTCTTGAGATAAGGGCTTGGAATTTATGCTTGGGAAAGGAAGAGGGTTTCTTGAGAGATATTTTGAGAGAAAGGGATAAATAATTTCCTTTTGGAAGTCCTAAATCATGTTAAGGATGAATTGGGTTGAGGGGAAATGACTCAAATGCCCCTTGGGAACTTAAATCCAGAATTTGTATGGGAAAGAACAATGTGTTGCGCCTTTCTCTTCGTGGAAAAAAGCAACACGCGGCATCACTTACTCTGGGAGAGAATGCAACATGTCACGAACTACTTCACCATGGTGAAGAACAATGCACCATGGGCTTATCATGTTGGTTCTCTATTTCAGCCATCCAAACATGTCCCAAACGTCGTCCAAATATCCTGAAACTCTCCTAGGACATCCTATTAACCTCCCTAAACATAAATCAACTTGAAAACCAACATCTTGGGGTTGGGAAGTCCAAAATAAAATCTATGAAGTTTACGAGTCTTGAAAATGACTATGTCCTTAAAACTTAGCGAAAATTTCAAGCCTTGGAACCCTTAAGAATGAAACTAAAACTAAACTAAGCTTAGGATCTTGCAGGTTATTTCAACCCCCCTGCATCCAAAAATTTTTGAAAATCACGAGCAAGGACGTGAGCGACCTTGTAAAAATCTTTTTTCTTTTTTTGTTACTCTAAAAATTTTGGCTTATAAAAATTTATAGATACTCCATTTTATCTCTAACGCGAGGGTCAATTGATCCCCCTTGGTGAATTTTCATACTATGTATGGTGATCTCGTTTGTCCAAATCTCAAATGTACTTGTACCATCTAGAACTTGTCCCATTAGTCTTTCAAATCAAATTTTTATTGTACTTGGTTGGTGAGATGATATTAGGCCATCTTTGTGACATTGGAAGTCCACATTATCCTAAAAAGCCTACCCTTGAATAGATGTTATCCCTAGTCACCCACTTTAAGCCTTTCGATTCTTTTCTTTGCCAAACACATTGCAAGCCATGAGCCATTAAATTTTTATTCCTCTTTTGAACCGTACCCTCCTTGAACTTAAATAGCAACTTGAGGGTAAAAGCCTAAGTTGGGGTTGGCGATGATTGTTAGAGGTAACTTTGGCCATGAAGTTGTAAGTGGGTACCTATGGGCTTTAGCATTGATGACAAATAAAAATAGAGAGAAAAAAGATAGGGACCCAACAAAGGAAAGAAAATCACAAAGAGTCCATAAAAGGAAATGAAAAGAAAATGGGTGAACCAAAGAAATTAAAGTAGGCACATGTATAAAGAATAAAAGCATAAGAAGTGGTCCATGATCAAAAGTTTGATGGAAAAGTGTGATGTAGATTTCAAGGAGGGTATAGCTATGTTGTTCGTAAGAGATATCCTACCCTACCCTAAACCTACTTTACAAGCTCAAAAAGCCCTTCGTGATTTCCAACCAAGTATTTTTATTGTAGTAGCGATTGAAAATAGGGGCAAGACTATAGCATGGTACTTGTTAGCATTCGGAGTTATTGAGAGAGAGAGAGTTTCACACTTAAATTCCTTGGTGTATATTTGATAACTTGCTACGTAGAATTTTCTTTCTTGTTATGAGGCATGTGAACAAGTTGAGCTGGGTGATTTTTTAATCTCTCCAAAAATGAGGCAAAAGTAGTATATTGTAGTTGAGGTCAAAAGGTGAGTCACTTCTAGAATATTAGTGATTGATGCATGGTTGCCTTATATAGTCTTTTCATCCTTGAATATTGTATTTTATGTTGAGAGGTGTCATGAAAATAGTTTTGCCCATATTTGAAGAGTTAATTGTGGTAGTACTCAAGTTGAAGTCATTCTGATCATTGGGTCTTCTAGTTTGGGCATAAATGTGCATTGTATCTTAGTTAGAGGTAGTGATGCTTAAGGACTAGCAAAGCTTTAAGTTGGGGGTGTTGATGAGTGATATATTTACCACTCATTTGCACTCAGAATTTGTGCACAAAACCATGAATGGAATATATAAATAACATAGATTTGTGATTAAGGTCACTAATTTCCATATTTTGCTGGCAAACAGGCCATAAGACGTAAAGATGTGGATTGGAGCTATAAAGAATCAAAAGGAGAAATGAACTGCAACTGGAATACCTAGAGCAGAAACAAGACTCAGTTACTGCAATCATGGTCTAAGGGTCGTGATCGCATCCAGTCCAGATAGATCAATACACTGAGATCACGAGTGCTGGTCATGGTCGTGGTAGCCACGATCATGGACAAGTGTTAGAGATCATAGCCTAGTGGGTTTAATGGTAAAGGGAAATTCGGTCAAAAAACGTAGTTAATTCCAGTTCCAAAATAAAGCACCATTCTTTTTCCCTTAGGAAATTATGCAAGAGATGAGGATTGAAAAATTAGAAAGGAGGTTAACCCTAAAATTTGGGAAAAATTTTGTGTAGCTAAAATTTCAAGTGGAAATTGGTGAAATTGAAGTGTAAAGTGAAGATTTATTTTACCCTCCATTGTTATAGATGCCACGAATGAATTGTTAGGTATATATCTTCTCTTTTATTTCATGAGTAGATAAATTCTCTATTCTTGGGATTATGTTGAAGTAAGGTATAATTATGTTTGGGTGATGATGTGTTTGTGTAATTCTTAGTTGTTGATTATGCATTACACTATTTCTTAGTTTAAATAAGTTAGGATTTATGGGCAAAAACCCTAAATACCCAAGATGGGTTTTTTGAGTGAAAACCCTAAACTCCTGAAATCTCTCATCATCCTTGAAAGAGGGATGTGGGTGAACTTTTGGTAATCCGTAGATTCCTTCAAAAATGGATATAGGGAGCTAAAGTAATAGTGGACAATTGTGAATGTAGCTTACTTTTTTGCCATCTTTGAATAAGGGTAGATGGAGAGTAGGTTATGTCATAGGCATATTCCTAGAAATAGGGATGTCTAATTAAGGTTTTTAATGGCTTTTATTGACACACTCATAAGGTACTCGAAAGAGTCAAGGAGTGAGACCCTTGAGGCCTTGTTGACAAACTAGCTTCAAGGACTCTTAACCTAGCCTGCCATGTTATCAACAATTAGAACTTATGACAAACTATCACAATCCCATGCACAACTTGCCATTAGGTAGACATAATCACAAAATCTCTTCAAAAATTGAATTCTAAAACAAAATTATTATTTTAGTGTGTTGCGTGACTTGATATTGATCACAACCTATTCCAAGCAAACCCTCATCCCACTTTACATTATATGTTTTATGTTGTGTGCAATTCAGGTGTGTTTTTAGTAATTTTGACACCCATAGGACTCAAAATCTAAATCTCGTTCCTTGTGGATTTGACCTCAACAAAAGTTGAGTTACTGAAAATGACCGTCCTCTACCACTTTAGATGGTATAGGTGAGTGTTATCACTTCAAGAGTGATTTTTAACCCTGAGTATGTTTCATTGATATTGATATCATTATTCTTATCTTTTTGACTAAATTACTACTTTTATAACATTACTGTAGCCGGAGTCTTATCGGAAAGGAAAATCCTTAATTAAGTGGATTATGAGCCATTCATAATGGCTAGGTAGGCTACGACTTACCTACTTTTCTAATTTTCTCATTTATTGGCATGGGATTGTGGCTCTAATAATATTTTATGTGTTTATGATTCTTATATCTAGTTAAAGGGCCTTAGACTAGAATTTTTCTTATATCTGGTTAAAGGGCGTTAAACTAGAATTTTTTCTCAAAATCCTTAGGCTTGGTAGTTGCTTCTTCTTTAGGACATAACATAGCATACCTAGGATCCTTGATTTAGTACTTAGATGCCTTATTCTAGGGTTGGGTAGTTTCTCTCCTTAGGTTAGGTTTTTAGGGCTTGTAGATAGCGTAATCTCTCTTTTTAAATAATCTCCTTTAGGATAATGTCCCTTCTTGTTGTAGATGACTGTAAAATAACTAGGTGGGTTTGTTATTGGTAATGGGTTGGTTTGCTTATTATGTTGTGTTAGATTGATTTGGTATCCTTGGAATTTTATTATCTAGCCTAAATACACTAATTTGAACTTGTTAAATGGCATTTTAAATTATATTAAAGGGACTTCATTTTCCAAAAAAGAAAGATGGAGTATTTAGTCCCAGTTAACATTAAGGCACTTGATTTTACTGCTAATTATATACATAGTCCCAGTTCAAGACCGACATTCTTTGATGTTGTCTTGTAGTTATGAATTTTACTTGAGTTTGGGCATGGTTTATGTATATGGAAGAAGGAGGACTACACGATAAGTTCATTGCATATCATGGATTACTTTCACATTACTTACTATGGAGGCTTGGTTGGGTTTGTTTTTCATTGTGTACACCTTTTGGTCTTATGGGGGTCCATTTAGGTTGTAGTTAATGCTTATTTATCCTTTTAAAGATAGTTACTTATATTCTCATGGTTGTCTAGCTATATCCTATTATTCTCTTTTTGACCCCTCTTCTCTTACCTTTATATATTCACACTTTATTATGCTTTTAACTTATTTGAGAACAGTCGACCTATGATGTCTAATGAGTACCACCTGCTTTGGTACTCATACTACACTTCTCCACTTTTTTCCTAATTCAAATCCTAGTATGAGTAATTTCCATTGACGTAGCCCTCGAGTAGAGTTGTTGATCTGATAATAGGGTTAGCTTTCAACATTCAGGGTTAATCCACCTCCTTATATTTTGATATTATTCTTATGTTTGTATCATTCAAAGAATATTCTTTATATATCGCACCAATCTAGTACTCTTTATGTTTAGTGGATCTTGTATTGGCTATACCAATTCATTGGGGACTTATTTTGTCTATTTTTCTCTTTCCCCTCATGATATAATTATATATATATTCTTTTTGGTTATTAGTCACCTTATTTACTACTTTTACCCTATTTCTCTCTCTTTTGCATGTTAGCTTGTTACTCACCATCCTGAGATATGTTTTTGGCTTACCTACTTGCTACTTACCATTGGTGTCATCATGACTAGAGATTTGGATCATCATAGCATTGTATCAAATCCTAGGTTCACGAGTATTATTGGTACAACATCAAGTGTGTAGTAGAGTCCCACTGATCGGTATGATGACATATATATTCTATCTTCAGGAGGTTGTACGGCTTTCTTAGGATATCTCACCATTTACTTATTTATCATAGATTTATGTATATATTGGTTTCAACATTATCATTTGTTTTATTATTTTACATATAGCTAGGATGATGGCCAAGAGCAAGGTCCTTGAGCTGGCATATAAGGCTCTACTTAAGGGAAGATGTAAATTCAACCTCGAGGTTGAGGTCGAGCATGAGATACAACATCAACTTATTCCTAGGTGAAAGAGCCTATACCAGTGCCAGTTGATGATCTAGAGTTAGAGATTGCACCAGAGGATCTACGACTACATTGCCAGTGGGCTAGAGACCACCCCAAAATCCACTAAAATTGATAGCCACGTTTGCCCATCAACATGGCCTAATATAGTTATTGGATATGGTTAGAGGTCAGCCTATTGATATGACATAGACATCCACTTTTAGGGAAGCTGTCATGACCCAATTTCATGAGTAATGATGGAACCTACATAACCTCTCTGATTGGTAATCCAACACATAGCCCATAACTTTATGTAATGGGCTAATGTTGGATAGTGGAATAAATGCTAGAATTATTCAATTAAAATAAATTACAAGACATAATCCATAAGAACAACAACATAATGAAGAGAAATAAAAGAATAATAATATCATCCCACGACCTAGTAATGTTAGTACAAGAGCCTTTAATCTAAAATAATATAAGTACTATCAAAGCCAGTATACAAACACTCATAAATAGAATGAATATCCAAAACCAAATGATGGAAAAAGGTCAACTTTGACTCTCTCTAAACTCTTACCATCACAATCACAGCTTGAATGACAACAGCTACCACTCAGATCTACAATAAAAAGTACAAAAGTGTAGTATGAGTACCAAAGCCAAGGGCCATCAGTATGAATCTTTGCCTGACTGAGTAAAATCATAATATAAATATAATAAAATGTGAGATGAGTAAGTTAAGTCAACAAAAAATGGAAAACTTGGAATATAAATAAAATGTGAGATAAGTAAGCTAAGTCAAGGAAAAATGGCAAACCGAGAATAATACTAAATGCGGGTAGTAAACAACAAGAATAATAATAGTAAGGAGAATATAGCTATCTCTAATATAAATGGCACCCATAAGCCCAGACAACATAAACAAGAAACTGAATAACCCGATGTAGGGCCCCCATAAGCTCAGTAGATGCAATAAAAAAGAAGTAATAATAATAATTAATCCATATCTCGAAACTATGACCATGGATAATTCCATACCATAAATACTGGGCTCGAACAGGTTTCATAACAATCATAGATAACCTATCAATATTGGACTAAAACCAGAAATAGTATCTCATATGTCAGATTTGAACTAGAACTAATATCATGAATACTGGACTTGAACTAGATGCAATATCATCAATAAATATCATACATTGTCGGACATGAATCGGTCTTATCAAATCCTAAGAACCAATCTAGAATAAACCATCATATGTATAAAATCTCTTTCAACTAAAAAAATCTAATTAAAATAGTGGATAAAGGTCGATTAACTCTACAAGAATCTAATAGAAGTCTTAGTCTGAGGTTGGCGGAGGGGCCCACTTCTAACCTCGAAAATCCATTCTAAGGCAACTTCTACCCCAAACTAGACTATGGTATAAAGTTTCACTTCTAGTTACTAAATATTCCTCAATTTGATTTAACATAGAAAGTCTACCTAAGAAATAAGTAGTTAAGTCAAATGCACCTAACTAGGTCCCTTAATCGACTAAGTGATCCAATTCACACCAAATGTACCTCCAGTCCTAATTCCCTAACCCAAAACTAGAAAAATATCATATCAACAAAATAATTAATCCCAATGCAAGAGAGGTAGTCCTAGCCTACCTCGACGCCAAAAAAAGGCCAAATAAGTTTGCTAAATTGATAATTTCCCCTTTTAAAAAGCTTTTACTCGATGCCACACAATAAAAATAGTAACCTATGCTTTAATACAAGAATCACGATTCTCATATTGCATTTTTATGCTACGAGTACAAAATCAAGTCAAAATCCCATATGGGGCTTGCTTGCGGAATCATACTTCTGAAATCGTCATCACGTCCCTCTATGCTCAAGGATTACCCTCAAGAATGGGTAAATTTTGAGTTGAAATGATGCCAAAATGAACTCACTAAGAACTAGGTATTTATGACTAATTTTGGGGAATTAAACCTAGAACTATGCAGAAACTTACAAGTATTTTGATAAGGAAATAGTTATTTCAAGCTCACAAACTCCCAATGATTAGTCTCCAGATTCCTCACACTCTTTAAGGTTTTTAAATCTTGAGACTTGTGATAAAATAGTAGAAAATGGATATGCGAGTAATTTATTATCCTTCCAGGTGCCGCTTAAGTAGCTACTTGACTGCTTAAGCGGTCACTGCAAAAGAGACTTAGTACTGCTAAAGAGGTACCTGGTTAGTCTAGCCATTTTGCTAAAGCAGATAAGCTGTTTCTTAAGTGGCCTCTGATTTACCAAATTTTCTTCCAGTTAAGAAACTCAGGTGGTCAATCCTTGCTCACCAAAAAGGTACCAAGGGCCTACTTTAGCAAATCCACCAGTTGAGTTGCACCAGGTGAAACTTGGAAAATTCCAAGTTTCCACCAACCCATAGAGATTCATATGGAAATCTCAATGCAAATGGAACTATGCTAGCCAATGAAATTTGACATTCTAGACTCAATAGGGCCATCAAATTTCCATCCTGGGTTATTTCGATAAAAAGTGGGTCGTACACCCATGGACCATTTTTATCAGATTCTAGACAAATGCCCAAAATATTTTTGGAATACTTGGGACCCAAACTAAAGTTCATACTAGACTTAAATCGAAGGTCAAGAGTTGATAAAACTATTATAATTGGCATATGAGGTTGTTAAACTAAAGAATACGCCTGATAGCTAATCCTTTATAATGAAGGTTTCTAAATAGGGAATTGACTTTAAAAATCAAATGAACTGCCCGGTGACTGAACTGCTAGCTCCAGCATGTCACAAATCACTTTGGGCAGCTATAGGATCTCTAATAGACAAAATGCATGGAAATTCAGAAAACAACCTAGAGAGTCATTAAAATATTTACTACTAAAAGAACTTTCGTTCGTTAAAGTAAAAGGTTAGTATTTATCTAAAGACTCGAACTGGTGGGGATACTAGGTCCATTGTTCTTGGATGCATCTGAATTAGTGAATAATGAGCCAATGCAATACTATTCAAGGTGTTTTCACGTTGTGATTTTTATGCCAGGCAATCTACAAAAAACGGGTGCATCACCCGCTGATGTGTGATGCAGGCAGATGTGTAATATTTGTGGATACTCTCGCATCGTGCTTATTTAAATTGTTGATCCATTTTTAATTATTTAAAAGAGAATTGGGTTAATTTGAAGAAAGAAAAGGAAAAGTCATAAATTTTTAGGTTTAGCAATTGTGACTTTTATTCTTTAGTTTTTTTTATGGTGCGACTTGCTTTGTCATTCTTGTTCTCTTCTTCTCCAAAGTCCAATATCCTTTGTTTCTATTACTCTCTTCTTTAAGGTAACTTTTTTTCCTACTTTTTTCTTATCCTTCTCTATTTCATTATTTCTTTCTTCTTCTGCTTCTTCTTCTTCTTCTTCTTTTTAAACTTATGCCCTTCCTCCTTCTTTAATGTTGCTCTATTCTTACTCTTACTGCACCTCTATTTTTTCCTCCCTTTTTCTCGTTCTTTTCTTCTATTTTACTTTTAGTTTTCTACTGCGCTATTTTTTTTTTTCTATAACTATTTTTCCTCTTCTTTTATCTTTCTTTTTCTCTGTTTTACTTTTTGTGTTTTATTTATACTTTGGCTTATATATCATTTTTATTGTTGATTATATAGTTTTATAGTCTTTTCACATATGATTTAGTTTTTTGAATGCTCTATTAGGTCTTTTTTCTTCTAAATTGTGCTACACATCAATGATGTGGTTCCATCGCTTAATGTATGATGCAGGGAGTTGTCATTTTTGTTCGCATAATATATCCCTGAACATAACTAATTCCGCATATCACTTTCGATCTCACTAGTAGATTCTTAAACTGTACGGTGCTTTCATTGAACCTTAACTAGTTGAATATCCCTAGAGCGCAACTGCATAACATCCTTGGAAAATATGAACACCAGCTCTTCCACGATGGTTAATCTCTTATCCAGCTAAACTAAGTCAAACCAAAGCATGTGGGACTCATCGGGAATATAATATCGTAGTATAGAAAGATGAAAAACTATATGAACACCTGTTAAATATGGAGACAAGCCTAACATATATGCCACATCGCTAACTGAATAATGGATCTTAAGATATCCAATATATCTTTGACTGAGCTTTCTTTTCCTTTCGAACCTCATCATGCCCTTGATGGACGATACATGAAGGAATACCTGGTCCAACTCCAAACCTCAAGGCATGAAGTTTATGATCTGAATAATTCTTCTGCCCTTGGTCTTTCATGAATCACCTTGACTCTATCCAATTCTTCCCAAAGCAAGTCATACCACGAAGCCTAACCTCTGAGGTATTGAACCAACCAACTAGAGATCGACAACGCCTACCATATATCACCTCAAATGGTATCATCTCAATACTTAAATAATATCTACTATTATATGCAAACTTTGCATAAGCTAAGTGATTTTCCCATTTGTCTCCAAAGGCCATAACCCATGCTCGTAGTATATTCTTAAGAACCTAAATAGTCCGCTCCGACTTCTCATTGGTCTGAGGTTGAAAACCGATGCTAAGATCCACCTGTGTATCCAACTCCTCTTGAAAAGCTCTTATCAATCTTGAAGTGAATGCCAAGCCACGATCTTAAATGATAGATATAGATACTCCATGTAGCCAAACTATCTTACAAACATGATACAGGTCAACCTCTCAGCACTTAAGGACATCTGAACAGGAAGGAAAAATATCAATTTGGTCAACCGATCCACAATGCCCCAAATATCATTAAACCACGGGAGGTGCAAGGAAAACCACTGACAAAGTCCATGGTAATCCATTCCCACTTCAAATTAGTAATAGGTAACCTCTAAATCATGCCACCAAGTCTCTGATACTCGACCTTCACCTACTGACAACATAGGAAATGAGATGTCATATCTCTCATCATACTACTCCACCAGTAGTTTTGTCTAAAATCCCTATATATCTAAGTTAACCCAGGGTGTAAAGATTATCAGTAGCTGTAAGCCTCACTCAATATTGAATGATAAAACAACAACCCTCAAAAAACAAAATGTAGCCATCGAACCTCAAAATACCCTCAAAATCTAAGCTAGAACTCCTAGACTTATCAATAAGCACCTAATCAAGGATCACACAAAGACCTCTATCCTCAAACTAGTGACTTTGAATTTACTCAAATACGGTAGACCTACTTTCAAAAATAGCAAGGATCCTCCTGGAATACGAAATATCAAGTCGCACAATCAAGTTGGCTAAGTACTAGATGTCCTAGCCAGTGTCTTCTCAAAAACTGAAAAATAAGACAAACTACCCATACTCATCGACTTCCGACTTAAGGAATTGGCTACCATGTTCACTTTGGTAGGATAGTATAGAATAGAGATGTCATAATCCTTCAGCAACTCCATCCATCATCTAATTCGGAACTCAATTTGAAAGCCATATTTCGACCCGGACGTTTTCGGGATGCCGCTAATAACCAACGAATGGCAAGTGCTTTTCGTTTCCTTGAATTAAGCTCTTTGTGGGTTATAAGATGCAGAAGACTATGACTTAAGCGATAAAGAATGATTTGCTTGGGAAAAAAAAATTTGCTTATATGGATGGGTCGCTCAATTTACCAAGACTAGAGAAATGGATATTCCTACAAAAGATGAAAAGTTCATAGCTTCAACCCGCGTGATTCCCATCCTATCCTACCTTGAACTAGAACTTGGAAACCAGAACACATAACTATAAGAGAGTAGCTGCCAAAACAAGCTATCGATAAAGATCTCACAGTGCACGTCACATAAATAATGCCTCTAAGTCTATAGTATAAAAACTACCACCGCCAAATCTAAATCATGAGTAGGGTAGTTACTTTTGTGCAGCTAGAGATTCCTCGATGCATAATCAATAACTCAACCTACTGCATCAACATGAAATTGAAACCAATACCAAAAGCATCATAATATACAATAAATCTCTCACCTTTAAATAAAAAACCCAATATAGGAGTTAAAGTGAGAAAATCCTTAAGCCTTCAAAAACTCAACTCAAACTCCTCAGACCACTGGAATAGTACCTTCTTTTGAGTTAATCTAGTCATCATAGTTGCCATAACAACAAAACCCTTAATGAGCCATGAAAAACCATGGGTTTTTAGCCCTTAGAAAATTTTCTAGATTTATGGTCTCTAGATAAGATACAACTAGGGGAAACAACTCGTACACTAGGATAAGAGTTTTACAAGTTGTATGGGTTAGTCGTATGCTGACCAGTATTAGTTAATGGGCTAGATTTGGTTTCTGGAATAGGTATGACTTGGGTGGTACTAGTCATATCAGTGGATATGGATATTTTGATTAATTTATTTAATATTAATCATGTTAACTCAAGTAGTATTCTATTATAAGTGGCTCACTAAGAATCATAAGCCAGGGTATAAGTCGTACCATGGACTCATATGTTGGACAGTGTTCAATACTCTTAGGATTCTATACTACTAGGGGTATGGATCATGGGTACTTATTGTACTTTGATAAAACATAGTTTGGGGTGAGTCATACCTTAGATAGTGTTGGGTCTAAGGGAGATGGCTGATATTGGATGTATTATGCACTTTAGTGTTGTCATCTTAGCTTATTTAGCCTTATTTTGAGGGTAATTCATGTGATTTAGGTGTTAATAATGGTACAAATAAGAATTTGAGTGGTTAAGTATGTGATTACAATGTTTAAAGTTGGTTTCAAACAAGTTTGGGTGCAAATCAATCATTTAGAGTCTACACGAGGAAACTAGTTTTACTAGCTTAAGCTCGGTGTTGTTCTAGTCTACCGTGATAGATTTTAATTTGTGTAATGAGTTCCTAATGGTTTATATTATGTAATTACGTGTAGAACAACTTTTTTTAATGTTCAAAGTGCAAATGGATCAAGTCAAGAGTCAAAACACTAAACAAAGATCAAAGCGGGCATGCCTAGTCTTAGCTCGAGTTTCTGGTTCATCGTTATAAATATTGTATGGTTTTGAGCTCAAATACATGGTTTTTAATGTTATAGGATTCTTGGTAAACTGATTTTAATTATATTTAGATGATACAGAAGTGGAAAATCAAGTGGAAACAACACCACGATACTTGATACAGAAATAAAAAGGCTTGAGACAAGAGTAGATGGGAAATGCTAATTCCAGTAAGGGCAGGTGATTATCCCCGTGCCCACTCTACTTACATGGGATGAATCAGGTAGATCCCTCTCTAGAGTGGTAGACTAGATCCCACAGCGCCACAATCATTCTGAGGGTCCAATTAGGCGACACCCCCTCTATTACTTCACGGCCAATTTCCCTCCTACTATAGAACACGACCTTAATCATATTTTATTCACTTTTGAACATATTTTAGAGCTTGTGGCATCTGCTTAACATGAAAATTAGGTTTTATTATTCTTTAATTTTGATTTTTAATGGATTAATCATGTATTTATTGAATTGGATTATAATTATGTTGATTAGTGGCTAAACTCCCCCTTTCTGGGGTTAAAGACAAGAACATGATTACACTCATATTGGATTAAGTTTGTTTGAATTTCTTATCATCTTTGGTTGTTTGTTTATCCTTGTGAAAACTATTTTAAGGAGTATGTAACCTTAGAATACATATATTGTCAACCTTGTTATCTTGGAAGGGGGAATAGAAAGATAGAATGTGGGGATAAGCAAAGCAAGGTTCTTATTCTTTTATAAAATAAGGTATTTGAATTAGTGTCTAGGATAGGTATATACCTAGAATCCTTTCTTGTTTCACATGTGGGATGATATCATCATGCATCTAATTGGATTATAACATCTTTGATCAACGATGTAGTTGTAATGTCCAAGCTAGGTAGACTATTAGAGGTCGGGACAGTGATCATGCGATAAATCATATGAACCAACAACCGAGATAAGAGATTTAATGAATGAATTTCAATAGCATAGTTTAATTGTTCATAGTGCCTTAACCCTTGGTTTGCATCCATTAATTATCTCAAGTCTTTTATTTTATGCATTGTTAACTTTATTTTAGTTTACAAATATTCAAAACTCTTTTGTTTATGCTTGCTAGATTGATTTAATAGTGAACTAGAATTGAGTAGTTGTTAGGATCGATATTCGACTTTATTTAAGGCTACTATATTACTCTGCATACCACGTACACTTATGTGGGTCCTTGGGAGCTGTCAATTTTTTTGACGCCCGGGGACTTGTAAATTAGCAACTATTTTTATTTTAGTTTTACTTTTTAGATTTCTTTCGTGCTTTACTCTTGGTCATGGCATTGATTTTGCAGGAAAAAAGTTTATGGAGTAGTAAGCTGGTAAGAGATAAGAAGTTGGTTAAACCAAGCCCCTAATTTGAGAAATGTTTCCATCAATGAAGGAGAGAAGCAATCCTTCTCCCCTATATCCCATAATTTCAAAAGGAACAAGACAATCCTTCTCTAATGGTTGAAGAACAACAAGCCTGTAGGACAATTAGAGAAGTGGCAATCCCACTTCTGACAAATTTGACCTCCCCTTTGTAGAAACCAGCTGATGGAGGTTATTTTGAGTTGAAATAGAAAATGGTGTAGCTTTTGATCAGCAGTGGATAGTTTATGGGGCTTTTACGTAAAGATCCACTATTCCATCTACGAAACTTTCTGGAAATCAGTGACATATTCATTTTTATGGGTGTCTCAACTGATTATGCAAGGCTGACACTATTCCTCTTTTCACTGTTAGGGGAAGTGAAAAATTGGTTAACACTGAGCTAGTAAATTCAATCACAACCTGGGATGACTTAGCCAAAAAATTCCTCATTCGATTCTTTCAATTTAGTAAGACTGTAAGACTTTGCAGTGAGATTGTGTACTTCAAGTAGAAGCCATATGAGAATTTGTATCATGCTTGAGAGAAGTTCAAAGAACTTTTTTGGTACTATCCACATCATTAGTAGTCCAATGAGGTATTAGATCACCTTTTATTGAAGCACTTGACCCTAACACAAAAATTTTTCTAGATTCAGCTGTAAGTGGTCAATCTTTGGAGTTGACATATGATGAGCTCTATATTTTGTTGAACTGGATTGCACAGGAAAATCTTAAGTGGAATTCAGACTCAAGAAATATTACAAAGAAAATTGTAAGTGTATTTGAGGTGGATCAATTTACTGCTATCTCCACTCAGATTCCTATACTACAAAATCAGATCAGCAACATAAAGTTGGGGGTTGCATAGCTTTTTGCCATAGTGAATGCAATCCAATAGATTCCAAGTTGGCGCGAGGTTTATGGTAATAGTAGGCATTCAGTGGCTATGTGTATTGAAAATCATGAGTCTGTTATGTTTGTGGGCAATGTTCAAAGGTTGAATTATGGGAAGACCTACAATCAAAAGTGGCAGACTTAGACACTAAATATGTTATGGAATAATCAGCAGCAGCAGGTTTAAAATAATAAGGCCACAACCCAGACTAGCAACATGGAAGATATGTTAAAGAAAATTATGGCTACTCAAACTCAATTCTCAACATATATAAAGAGCTAGCAAGAAGCTACTAGGATCTTGGAGTTGCAAATCGGTCAGTTTGTGAAGGCACAAAATACCATACTTCAAGGTTGTTTTCTAAGTGATACTAAAAATCATAAATAAGTAATAGCAATCACTTTGATGGGTGGTAAATAGCTTAATGAAGAACCTCCAAATAAAACTAAAGAGGTTGATGTAGAGTTGATTCACCCACTGGTATCTGACCAAGTTGTTAAAAATTTGAGAAAGTATGATTACATGAAAAAAAAAGTTGTTGAATAGGTAAAGGAGAGACCTCTACCACCTTTCCCACAGAGGCTTATAAAAGTAAAGAAAGATGCATGCTTTAAAAACTTCTTTGACACGTTCAGAGAGCTGCACATTAACTTACCTATTTTAGATATTTTGCAGGGAATGCCCAAGTATGCTAAGTACTTAAAGTATGTGATATCTAATGAAATTAATCTATAGGATATGAAGGCAATAGCACTCACTCAAGAGTATAGCTCTGTGGTGGATCAGAAGATGCCCAAAAAATCTTAAAGACCCCAAGAAGTTCACTCTCCCTATTCAAATTGGGAATAGTGAGGTCGTCCATGCACTTAGTGACTTAGAGGCAAGAATCAATTTGATACCCCCTCTTTGTTCAATGCTTTGGTCTTGGGAAAGTCGAGACCAAGCTCTGTGTTACTGTAACAGGCAAACAGGATCATAGCCAGTCCTGGAGGATTCATAGAGGATGTTCTTATCAAGGTTAGTAAGTTTATTATTCCTTCCAACTTTATTGTGTTAGATTTTAAGGCAGATAAAAGAGCACTAGTCATCATAGGACGTCTATTTTTAGTGATGTGAGGAGTTTTAATAGATGTGAGAGAAGGCACGCTCACGATGAGGTTGGATGATGAAAAGGCATTTTTCAAAGTGTACAAACTACTGAACACTATATCCTATTATAAAGATTTGCATATGAGTACTGTGATTGAAAGGGATAAGTGTGGGTTGGTGTAGTTTGTTCCAAAAAATACTTCATTGTCCTTCCTCATTGAGCAGCATAAGCCTTCAATACCTAAGCTTGACATGATGGAGATTGATGAGCCTAAAAATTCTAAAGTTGAGAAATCTATTGACCTTGAGAGTTCACACTCAGAAGGTTAGAAATGAATAAGAAAATGGTGTCTTACTGTGAGAAAGAGGATGAAGAAATATGGTTGAGTCAGAGATTGCATCGTGCCGCGACACTAAATCAGGCACTGCTTGGGAGGCAACCCAAGTTAAGGTAGGTTTTATTTTTAGTATTTCAGTTTTTACTTTATTAGTTTTTGTTTTTGTTGAGTCACAGGTTAATGGGAAGTTTGAGTTTTGAAAAATTGAGCTAATGGGCATGGAAAAGACTAAGTATGGGGTCCCCAAACCATCTTGATGTGTAAAAATGCTACTATATAGTCCAAGGGGCTTTAGGGAGTATTTCTATCACTACTTTTACAGTATACTTTGGGGACAAAGTAGATAGTAAGTGTGGGGTGAGGAAATTCCTATTTTTAGAGTAAATTTTAAAATTTTTGTGATAGAAATAAGTAAGATGTTCTTGTTGGTGCTATATTTTATTGCATGATGCAAGTGTTTTGAAGGTAAAGAGCATGTTGATTGTGTGAATTACTACATATTAGATTCCTAGGCTTATGTTTATGACTCTTGTACTTGTTGGCTTAATGTTGAATTTATACTACTGTTCCGTTAAGAGTTTATAAGGATTCCACGTGAGTTGGGCATGTGCCATGTGTGTGTGAGGTTTTTGTATATTCCATGTTGCATGCGATGTCTAAAACTTTCTTGGTGTGTGTGCAAAGCAATAAAGAGTGTGGGTTTAGGAAATGATATAGGAATTTCTTTGATAGACATGTTTTTGTACCTCCCCTTATGCATTATCATAGTTAAACCTCTTTGAGCCTTTAGCTTATTCTTTGGAATCCTTATTTGTAGCATAATCCCTTCTTTGATTGACCTTAATTTGATCCAAAGCTCCTAAGTGCTTTAGTTGAAATCTAATTAAGTTAAGGAGTTGGAAATTCAAGAAGAACAGATGAAATTGAAGCCCCTAAGTAATAGCTATTGGTGTTAGAAAAAAATTAATGTGTTGTGGTTGGGAGTTAAGTAGTGAAAATAAAAACAAATTTGTTTAAATTTAATAATTTATGTATATAAAACACTCCCACGATAGTGTATGTGAATGAACTTAATGCGATGGGGTAAAACAGAAGAATGGGGTAGACAAAAGGGGTGTAAAGTGGCTATTAAAAGTGAGCTGGATGACATGTGTATTAAAGCACTTCGGGAAGATAGTCACTATTCTTGGCTAAAATAGTTTCTACCCATCCCTTAGCCTACATTACAACCATTAAAGACCTATTTGATCTTAATCTTCAACATTTTGGTATTAGTTGAGTACTACACTAAGTGCAAGCCTACAGTTTATTATGTGTAACTTGTGAATTCCTTGTGAGAGTGAGCGCAAATTTTATTCTTGTACCTATTATATTATAAATTCATTTATGTTAGTGTTTATGGATAACTCTCTTGTTGTGAGAGAACATGTTTGATGATAGTTGGGTGAATTGTATGATGTCTTTAATTGAACGATACGCATGAGTTTCCAACTAGGTGAGTCAATACTCGAGGCTAGGGTATTTTGAAGTAGTGTTCTTTAACTTTCAATTATGTATGTATCATTCTTAGTATAGGAACTAAAATTCTGGGTAGTCATTGTAGTACTATCTTGAGTGTCTTTCTTGTAGTATAAGTGTAGAGTCTCCTCAGTTTATGATGCTTAGAGTAAAGAGTTGTTCGAGGACGAATAAGGCTTTAAGATTGGGGTGGTGATTTTGGGTGTATTTGTGCACTTTAGCATTGTCATCTTATCTTATTTTGCTTTGTTTTGAGGGAAATTCGTGTGCCTTAGGTGTTAATTGTTGTATAATTAAGCATTTGAATAGTTAATTATGTGATTACAATGTTTAAAGGTGTTTTCAAACAAGTTTGGGTTCAAATCTATCATTTAGAATCTAGATGAGAAAACTATTTTTACTAGCTTGAGCTAGGTGTTTTTCTACTCTATCGCGATAAATTCTAATGTGTGTAGTGAGTTACTAATAGTTTATATTGTGTAATTATATATGGTACAACATTTTTATAAATTTGAAAGTGTAAATGGATCAAGTCAAGAGTCTAAACATTAAACAAAGATCAAAGCGGGCAAGCCTAGCTGTAGCTCGAGTTTCTAGTTCATCGTTATGAATGTTGTATTGTTTTGAGAACTAATCCATGGTATTTAATGTGATAGTAATCTTGGTTTCCTTATTTGGATGATATTTGTATGATACACAAGTTGAAATCAAGTGGAAACAACACTATTAGGCTTGATAAGGAAGGAGAAAGGCTTCTGACAAGAGTAGATGTGAAATGCCAATTCCAGTAAGGGCGGGATATTAGCCCATGGCACCCCATCTACTCCCACGTACTAAATAAGGAGAATCCTTCTCTTGAGTAGTGGACTAGAGCCTGTATTTATCCAAGAAATAGGGTGGTCCAAGGGAGGCGATGCCCCCTCTATTCCTTCACGACCCATTTCCCTCCAACTATATTACACGACCTTAATCACATTCTATTCCCTTGTGAACGACTTTGGGATCTTGTGGAGGCTGCTTAACACAAAACTTAGGTTTTATTATTCTATACTTTAGCTTCTTAATATATTTAATCATTTATTCAGTAAAATGGATTATGATTATGTCGATTAGTCGCTAAACGCTCCATTTCCGGGGTTAAAGCCCAAAACATGATTGCTCTTATTTTGGACTAAATTTGTTTGAATTGATTAACATCTTTGGTTTTTTATCCTTGTTTCAGCTATTTTAAGATGTGTCTATCCTTAAAATACATATATTGTCAATCTTGTGATCTCCAAAAGGGGAATAGGGAAATAGAACATGGGGATTAGGAAAGTAAGGTTCTTATTCTTTTATGAGATAAGGAATTTGAATTAGTCTAGGATAGTGATATACCTTAAAGCCTTACTTGTTTCACATGTAGAATGATATCTTAAGGCATCGAATTGGATTATTTTATCCCCGCTCAATAATGTAGTTGAAATATCCAAGTTGGGTAGACGATTAGAGATCGGGAGACCATAATCATGAGATAAACCCTACGAATCAACAAGCTAGATAAGTAATTTAACAAATGAAGTTCAATAGCGTAGTATGATTTTTTATAGTTCTTTAACCCTAGGTTTCCATCCATTGATTGTCTCAAGTCTTTTATTTTATGCACTATTTACTTTACTTTAGTTTACTAATATTCAAAATTCTTTTGGTTATGCTTGTACTAGTTTGATCATAATAGAGAACTAGAATTGAATAGTTATTAGAACAAGTCTCTGAGGGGTCCATATTCGGCTTTTTTTAAGGCCACTATATTACTTGGTAGACCTCGTACACTTGTGTGTGTGCTTGGGTGCTATCAATGGACTTGGGTACAAGTAGTGGGTAACACTCATATTGGAGGGTACACTGGTATAGATAGTTGTACCCACCTGATGGGATTTTTAGGAGCTTAAGTGAGGGTAATCTGGACAATTCCCCACTTAAACTAATAAGGCCCCACAACTTATATTCCTATTGGGAGATTATTTTCCCTATTATTCTATTCATTAACACTTAGAAACATCTCATAAACACTCTACATTTCTCTCTAAGGCTTTTGGGTAAAGGAAGGCTAGGGTTTTGTATTAAAGATTAATTTGGGGCTTGTGTTTGGTTATTTCTCTCCATCATCTTCTTGGTTTAATTCATGTTCTCTTCCCTCATTGTTAATTCTAACTAAAGTCATGGTTTTATACAATGTTTACATGGTTTAATTTTTGTATAGTTTTGGATTTTCAAATATAATTTGGGGGTTTTGGTTATAAATGCTTGTTATGGTTTTCCCATGTTTTAATTATGGTTTTATATGCTTTAATGGTGGTTTTGGCTAATTGGTTGCTTCGGAATGGTTATTTAGTAATTGGCTTTGGTTTTGGAAATACTATACCCCCAATATGTTTGATAAAATGCCTATGAGAATGTTCTCACTACATTGTTGAATTTTAATGGAACTATTGCTTGGTTTAAACTAGATAATGTACCCTAAATGGTTTGGAATGGTTTGGTGGTCATGGTTGTGGTTAATTGAACTCCTTTGGGGTAAAATAGAATCCCCCAAGTAAACATGTTATTGAACAACTTGTGGGGTACATGGTACTCCCCAAGCAAACATAATGGATCACTTGTGGGGTACATGGGACTCCCCCAAGTTAACTTTGTAAATGGGTACACAGGAATCCCTTAAACTCTTAAGGTTTGTCTATGAATAATACTTGCAAGCTATAGTCGGTATGATAATACCATTATTAATAGTTTTGGTTAATAATAGATGGAATAATGGATTGGTTTGTTCTAAATGGTTTTAATTAGGCACTAGTGGTGGTATGTGATAGAAATCTGTGAAGGTGAGAGTTCAATGAACGAACACTGGAAACTCGTGTTTGTTAACATGAGGGGTAGGGAATGGCGAACCTTTTATGATACTATGAGGTATGCGAGAATCCTCTAAGTACATTGTACATATGTATCATGGAGGGTGAGGGTACTTAGGAATCCTTTACTCTTATGAGATCTCCGGTTCGTGCGGCTACATGCATCGGGGCCCGTTCAGGGGGTTACATTGGAACCATATAGCTTGTGGGTGGTAAAGGACGGTTAAGCTACATATAACCAGGTTAGTGATTTTAAATGCATTCTAAACCCAGTTCCCTTTCCTGGCATGGTTTTATATATATATATATATATATATATATATATATATATATATATATATATATTTGTATGGTTTGTATGCATATGGTTGGTTTACTTTGTTTTATTGGTTAGCTTTATATTATCCCTATCCTGAGTTCATTCTAGTGTTCACCTGCTAACACATCTTTGGACGGCTGTATCCCCATACGATGCAGGAACTGGCTGTTCCACTACTCCTGCTTAGTGTCGGACTTCGAGACCAACATTTGGATTGATATGGTGAACTTCCATCTTCTTGGAAGGCTCTATTTCATAGATGTTATTACATCCTTCGGCATTGGATATGGTTGGGTGCATGTCCCAATTGGATATTGTTATTCTTTTTATTAGAGGCTTTTGTAGAACTACTATGGGTTGGAATGGGCGAGATCGGTAGGGGTGTCAGCCTTAGTATTGGCATTGGTATTAGGGTACATACCGGTTGGTTGTATTGTTGGTTGTTCCATCCACTTTTATTTTGTGATTATATATAATTATTATTGAACTCATGTGGTTATGGTTTGGTTGGTTTGGTTATTGGTTAGGTTTGGACGGTTGGACTCAGTTGGGTTTATCTCGGTAATAGACCTATCCCAGAGTCTTTAATTTTGATAGTTACGCTATCTTGTTATATGCTCAAAATTCAGCCAACTCAGGGTAGATGGCTAGAGGTTGGGTTGGGTAATGGGGGTGGTCTCCGGTCCCTCTCAGACTTGGGATGCCTATTATGATAAGGCCCCAGGTCGGTTCGGGTCAAGCCACCTATAGTAACCTGCCAGACCATTGAAGCTACGACCCTCAGATGGAGATGTAGGACTGGCCTAATCATGAAAAGACTCAATCTTTACTAGGTCCACCATGATCCCATCCTTAGACACCACATGTCCTAGTAATGTCACGGACTCAAGGACTAACTTTTTGTGAATTAGGAAAAAAGCCTATGATCTCTCAAAATCTGGAGCATAACCCTCAAATCTCGCATATTCTCTTCCCTACTCCTCGAGTACACAAGAATGTTATCAATGGACACAATCATGAAGGAATCCAAATAAGGTCTGAACACACGGTTCATCAAATCCATGAATACAGTTGGGGAATTAGTCTACCCAAAATTCATTATCGGGAACTCCTAATGGTCATAACGAGTCCAGAAGGTAGTCTTTGTGATGTCCTCAGCTTGAATCCTCAACCGATGGTAACTGAATCGTGAAGGTAGTCTTTGGGATGTCCTCAACCTGAATCCTCAACTGATGGTAATGAATCTCAAGTAAATCTTTGAGAACATCATTGTTCCTTTAAGCTGGTCAAATAAGTCATCAATATGAGCCATAGGATACCTATTCTTTGTTTTCACCTCATTAAGCTGCCTGTAATCAATACATATATTCAAGGAACCATCTTTATTATTCATGAACAAGATAGGATCACCTTAAGGTGACACATTATCCATAATAAAACCCTTACCCAAAAGATCTTAAAGCTAAGAATTTAGCTCCTTCAGTCTGGTAGGATCCATACGGTAAGGTGGCATAGAAATAGGTCGCGTGCCCACTTGAAGATCAATAATAAATTCAATATCATCCTCATGAGAAAGACCAGGTAGATCTGTATGAAAAACATTAACGAAATTCATGGACTATAGGAACGAAGTCAAGTAATAGACTCCCCACACTAAGATCACTCAAATATAAGCAAGATAAGACTCACAACCCCATGATATAAGTCTCCTAGCCTGACATAAAAAATAATCCCTATTGGCGCTCTACTAAAATATTCCTTCCACACAACGTGGGGAAAACCGGTTATGGCTAAGGTAACAATCTTGGCAAAATAATCCAATATTGGAAGACAGGGGGTAAAAAACCAGTTCATTCCTAGAATCACATCAAAATTCGCCCTATCTAACACAATAAGATCAGCCTGAGTATCAAGCTCTCGAACAACCATAATACATGATATATAAACCTAATCCACTACTACAGAATCGCCCACTAGAGTCGATAAAGATAATAGCACAGATAAGTAATCCCCAGACAAATCTAGCCATGGTGCATAAAAAGTAGACACATAAGAATAAGTAGATCCCAAATAAAATAAAGCAAAAGTCTATTGATAGTACATTGAGATAATACCTATAATAATAGTTAAAGTACTCTACCTCTATCCTACTAGGTACAATATATAAATGACCTCGCCTATCACCTGGCTAGGTGCCTGACCAATCATTTGGCCTACATGCCTGAGGACCTCTATGAGCACCATGGGGACTTTCCTAATGACCCTGCATACTACCTCTAGCTAGAGACGGCACTGCTCTAATAGGAAAAAAACTCTATGCCACAGGAATACCTACCCCACATTGAGGACACTCTCTAGAGAAATAGTTGAATTCACATAATTATAACACACCTAAGGAGCTACACCATATCCATAAGATTCAAATTTTCTAGAATAACCACCTTATCTAGAAAACCTAGAAGATAAACCTTTGGAAGGTTGAACACTGATCTGGCTAGGAAAACCATTATATATAGCCTGACCTCCATTAGTAATTTGAAATGCAGCATGAACGAGCCTACTAGACTGACACTGATGGTGATAATACTAGTGCTGAGGTTACCTAACTTGAGAACCAATGCCTTCAAATTGTGATCTACTTTGGCTCTTACTTAAACTACCCTGGTTACGTGGCCTCTTATTGCTTCACCCTTAGACCTCGTGATGCATTTCCTCAAAAATTTGGGCATGACCAGAAACATGAATAAAAGACCTACAACTAGCAATAAAACTCTATGTAGCCATGCAAAGGGTAAGTCTCAATATCCAAATAAAGCATCAAATTTGCTCATGTTTGATAGGCAAGATAGATGTTGTGTGCCTGGACAACTCATGGAATTAAGCCTCTTACTCTAAAATAGTGATAAATCCCTAAACCAATATAAAATATGGATCTTAGAGATGATATATAAGGCTATGAGGATATACTTCTTTACGAAACCTCAGAGAATTGAGTATATGTAAACAGGGGAGATCCAGTTGGCCTGGAATCAGGATAACCTCTCCACCAATGTTAAGCTGCCAGATCCAACTAAAAATTAGTAAATTCAACCCCGTGAGTCTCCACTAGGTTCAAATTATGAAGCCTATCCTTACAAGTAACCAAGAACTCATATGTATCCTCACCTGATGCCCCCAAAAACCTAGGCAGGGTCAATCTCAATAATCTACCCAACATCTTCTTCTCTTCAACAAACATAGTAGGCTAGGAAACTACCATATTGAAGGGATCTCAACTCTTGATACGCAGCTACAGGTTGCATCCCTACCTTAATACTGCTCTAGTTTTGCAGACTAAGCACCATCACAAAACCCAAAATCCAAACCAACACATCTCTAAGCAATGACGAAGAGATAAAACCAAGTGGAGCCTGGACTACTCCCTAGCCCACTGCCAACTTTGTTAAAGAAATCTCTGGTGTTGAAGAATGGATAGAGCTTAGAAAAAAATCCCTATCGTTGTTTCTATTTAGAGCCATACATACCGTTTGCTCCCATCCTTTAGGTCGTCAACATAATCTAGTAGGAACCCTAATCGCGGACTTAAGGTCATCATCTCTAGCATAAGTAGTCACATCCCAATTATATGTAAAAGAGTGAAACCAATAAAATCTTTGAAACCAACACAGAATCTAAGAACAAAATGAGTGAAGGAAGTGAAGATCTTGTAAGAATGACCAATAGCCTTCCAAAGATAAGAAATGAACATCATTGTCTAATTTACGGGACACTAATAGACACTTTCTCTTGTACTAACAATACTAGTGAACCTAGGTTCTGATACTAATTTTCCACGACCCAATTTCATAAGTCAGGATAAAACCTACTTAACACTACAAGTAGATAAGCCAAACTACAGTTCAAAGCTATAAGTAATAGGTTAATTGGTGGATAGTGGCATAAATGTTGGAATTATGCAAATAAAAGGAATTACAAGACATAATCCATAAGAACAATAATATAATAAAAAGAAATAAGAGAAGAGTAGTATCATCCCACAGCCTAGTAAGGTCGGTACAAGAACCTCTAATCCAAAGAGGTAGGAGTACTATTAATATCAACACATAATAGTCTCAAAAATGGAAAGACTATCTAAAAACAAAAGACGGAGAAAAGGTCAACTCTAGCTCCGAGAGGTTACCCTATCTCAGAACTCTGACCAGAATAATCATAATGTCAATGGCAGCAGTTAGTACTTAGATCTGCACTAAAAGATACAAAGGTGTAGTATGAGCTAAAGCCATGGGTACTTAGAAGGCATCATCGACCAACTAAGAAAACTCATAATATAAATACAATGAATTCAAGATAAATAAGCTAATTCTAAGGAAGAGGGAAAACCTGGAATAATACTCTAATTGCAGAAAGTAAACAACCAGAACAATAAAAGTAAAGAAAATAACCAGAACAATAAAAGTAAGGAAAACATAGTTATAACTAATTTAGTTTGGCACCCATAAGCCTAGAAGACATAAATAAGTAACTAAATAATTGAATGCAAGCCCTTATAAGCCCGATAATTCAATGAAGAAGAATTAATAAAATTAATTAATCCATGGGTTCAAACTACTACCATGGATCCTTGGATACCATAAACACTGGACTTGAACCGGTTCTTTAATCATTATAAATAACCTCTCAGTGTCAGACATGAACCAAAACTAGTATCTCATATCTTGGAGAAACTGAAACAAATCTCTAGACTACTTGACTAGAAGCAGAAGTAACATCATCAATAATATCAGAATCAAATCGTTCATAATATCATACATCGTTGGACTTGAACCGGTTTTATTATCTCCCAAGCACTAATATAGAACAAACAATCATATGTCCAATACCTCTTTGAGATTAAGAATTTAGTCAAAATAGCACGTAAAGGCATGTTAAGTATACAAGAAACTAATAGCAGACTTGCCCTAAGGTGCGCTGAATAGGCCTACTTCTAACCTTAAAAATCCATTCTAAGGCAACTTCTACCCCAAACTAGACTAAGGTGTCAAGTTTCACTAGTAGGTACTAAATTATCCCCATTGTGACCTAAGATAGCAAGTCTTCTTAAGAAATGATTAGTTAAGTTAAATACGTCGAATTAAGGTCCCTTAATAAGCTAAGTGATCTAAGTCACATGACATTTACCGCTAACTCCTAATTTCTATTCCAAAACTAACAAAATATGATATCAATACTATAATTAAGCCCAATCTAAGTAAGGTAAGCCTAGCCTACCTGGACACTAAAATGAGCCAGAATAAGTCCACTAAGTTAGTGATTTCCTCTATCGAGAAGCTTTCACTCAATGCCATTCTATCAAAATAGTAATAAACACATTAATACAAGAAAAATAGTGCCCATATTGCATTTTTATGCTTTGGGTCCAAAAGTAAGCTAAAATCACATATGGGGCTCGCTTATGGAATTGCATTTTCAAAATACTCATCACATCCCTTATGCTCAAGGATCATTTATAGCCAAGAATGGTTAAATTTTGAGCTCAAATGATACCAAAATCGACTCACCATGTACTAGGGACTTATGACTAATTTGGGGAATCAAACCAAGAATTATTTGGAATCTTACAAGGATTTTGATGAGTAAATGGTTATTCTAAGCTTTCAAACATCCCAAGATCTCTCAATGATTAGTCTCATAATTCCTCACACTCTTCAGGATTTTTGGCTGTAGAGACTTGTGTGAAGATGGGATAAAATTAGGTAAGAGAGGAATTTAATGTCCTTCTAGTTTCCGCTTAAGTGGCTACTTGACCACTTAAGCCGTTACCGCTAATGTGGATTAGTACCACTAAATTGGCACTTGGCTGGTCTTTCCCTTCTACTAAAGCAGACAAGCTATCTCTTAAGCATCCTCTACTTAGTAGATGGTTTCCACTTAAGTAACTGAGTTGAGCTAGTCTCGGTTGCTATGAACACTGGTCGGATACTAAAGCGGCCTCCACTAAAGAAATCAAGGGTCTGCTTTAGTGGATACAGAAGCTGAAACTTTGAAAATATTCTAAGTTACCACTGAACACCCGTCATTTATTCAAAATTTTATGAATGTAAATGAATTTTTATACCTTACAAAATTGACATTTAGGACTCAATGATGCCATAAAAATTTCAATTCGGGGTGGTTTTGATGAGCATTGGGCACCACACCCATGGACCATTTTTATTAAATTTTTATTAATAATCCAAAATGAGTGTGGAAGCCTTCGGACCTAAACTAAAGATCCTCCTAGACTAAAATCAACATTTTAGAGTTGATGGAATTGTTAGAATTAATATACAATGTTGTTAAATCAAAGTTTATGCTTGATGTCCAATCCTTACTAGTAAAGGCTTCAAAATAGAGAATTGGCAATAAAAATCAAATAAACTACCTGATGCTTATGAGTTACTTACCTGCTGACACGAACCAAACTAGGGCCTTATCATAATGGACATCTTAAGTCCAACAAGGGTTGGAAACCACCCCCGGTACCCAAATCAACCAACCAACATATACCCTAAGCTGGGCGAATTTGGAACATATAAAAAGATAGAGTAATTTTAAATGTAATGAATTTGGGATAGGTTAATAACCAATACAAACCAGACCAAGTAAAATCAACCCATAGCAACCCAAACCCAACAATAACAAAAAGCATATCCATTCCATACCCAAGTCCACAGTTGTCCATACAAAGCCTCTGAATAATGACAAAGAATATCTAGTCAGGACATGACCCTAACCATTGAAAAAAACAAATATCAAGAGAATAGTAAAAGAATAAGGTAAACCATAACATGAAATGGTCCTTCCAAACATCTGAAGCTCACCAATTCATTCTGACTCAAGCTATCCCCGAATCACTAAGTTATTGAGAAGGAGGTATGATAGTATGGTCGGTTCTTGCATTGCATGGGGATACAATGCTCAAAGATGGGTTAGTAAGTAAATTCTAGCATGTAGGTAGAAGTAAGGATAAAATAATGCCACCATTCGAAACCAAAGTAAATAACCATATGTAATTACATAGATACATATATACATCATGTTGGGAAAGGGAACTAGGCTTATTATGCATTTGAAATCTTAACCTGGATAGTGTATCTTTACCATCATAATCCACCCACAGGCTATATAGGTCCAGTGTTAACCCCTGGATAGGCCCCAATGAATGTAGCTATATGAATTGGAGATAAAATATGTGGCAGGGGATTTCTTTGTACCCTTTATCCTCTATGATACATATGTACGTGTATGTTCTTGAGGAATTCCCTTGTACCCCACAAGTACGTGGTCATCAAGACCAATCCTCATATCGGCAAACATGAGTTTCCAGTGTCAACCTTTTGAACACACACCTTCACGGCTAGCTATCGCAATTCTCCATTATAGCCCAATTAAAACATTTAACATATAACCAAACCCCCTATTACAAAAGTTAATTTTTTAAGGCATTATAAGGTGATAATATCATACCAACTATATCTTACAAGAAATGTCATTATCCAATACTTAAGGGGATTCCCATGTACCCCACATACTCCATTATAAAAATAAGTTAGAGGATTCTCATGTACCCCACAAGGTTTTTGTTATAAGTTCACTTAGGGGATTCCTATGTAACCCACAAGTTTTTCAAAACCATCATTAACCAATTATCCATTTATGCCACGCATTTGTCTCAAGAAACAAACTAAACTAAGTAGTAATACATAAACCAAAAACAATTATGCAAGTGGGTTGAGTTTATTGCCAATTTTTATTCAAAGACAATCAATTTGGGTTCTATGGCAACCAAGGCCTTCCCTAGCCATTTTAAAAAAAATCCAATTTGGGTTCCATTTTTATATTATGCAATGCAAGGTTTATAATAAAAGTCAAATAATATAATAAAACCCTTCTCATAGGCATTTTAACAAACATGTTGAAGGCATATAGTTTTCAAAACCAAAATCAGTAAACCAATTAACCATTCCCATGCAATCACATGTTCATGCCAACATTATAGTTTGAAAACCATAAATAAAACATAGGAAATCATTATCCAACCAAGAATAACCAAAAACCCCAACATATATTTCAAAACCAACACAAACCCATAATATTTCCATGAAAACCATTAAGTAAAACATTTTATTTAGTTTGAAATAATAATGAGGGAAGAGTAACATTCCTTATTTACAAAGCTTTATGGAGAGAATTTGGTCTTTAAGCCTCTAGATGAACAATTAAAGAAAACCATAGCTGAATCTTCTTAAGAGAATTTAGAGAGAGTCATAAGAGTGTTTTAATCTTTCAAAAAGTATGTTATGAGAGGATAGAATATGATATAAGACGTGGGACTTAAGATTTTTGGGGTGGGAATGTCCAGAATACCCTCAGCTTAAAAGCTAAAAAATAGGCATATAAGGGTATGACTAGACCTACTAAACCGTACCCACAACATAAGAGTGGTACCCTTCACTCATACCCTAGGCAGCAAGTTGGACCCCAACACTATCCAATGTAGGACAAATAGGCCAACTCATATCCATAACATATGATTGGTACCCTTGAATTTTACCCTAGGCAGCCTACCAAGGGCTTGACACACTGAGAATCATATGATTCCATAACCTATCCCATGCCATTATCATACGATTAGTATGATGTCCACTTTTACCTTGGACAAAAAATAACCAAAACCACACTAGGTAACATATAACCAAGACCCCGATACTGTACCCACGGCATATGACTAGTAAGCATGAGTCGTATGATTTACAAAGAGTTCAAACTCAAGAAATTTCTATGGGTCAAAACCCAGGGTGTTTGACCTACTTGTAGGTTAAGTTGCATAATCTTGCATTAGTGAATTCTCATATGGATTACACCATATTTCTACTTAATAGTAGAGTGGGGCAGAGGTAGAAGGTATACCTTGTGTGTATACCATTTGGATTCCCTTCTATGACCTAGTTTCTATTTATTAAGACTTACTTGACATATATATACCTCACAATATATGTGAGCATATGAGGGATGAATTTTTGAGGTTAGAGTAGTGTTCTATGATAGTATCTAAATATAAGGCTAGGTTTCATAAATTATAAAGGAATGCCAGTATGATTCTACATACCAAGCATGAGAAGATTTGATGCTTTGTTAGAGTGTTGAGAATTCAGTGCCATATGGCTACTGAGAGCATGGTATCTATAGGTAGATTATTTGTAGACATTACTAATCATGCTCTTACTATGGATAATATGAATCATAGGCTCGTGGGGGAAGAAATAAGTAACCCCATTATCAAGGTAGTTATGATCATAGCCAAGGGGGTCACAATTTTGAGATAGAGGTTTCTCGGGAAGGCATCAGTATTTTTAGCAATGATATTTTATTATGGTCAATTTATATCACGACCCGAACCAGGGCCTGGCCGTGATGAGCATTTCTAACCATGAAGGCCCGAAACACCCCTATCTATCTGGTAATCATGCACCTAATTCGTGTGATCAAGGTAATGCGGAAGAAACACAATAATTCAGAAACATGATAATAAATATGAAAAGAAACAATAACGGGGAAATAAGTTTCTCCCAACATCAATCAACCTCTAAACAATTGTCTGCAAAAATCTCTAACAAATGACTGAGTCAAGTAACTGTATATAAACTAGGACAAGGCCCCCAGTAGACCCCAAAACTAAATATAAGATAAAAGGAGTGCAGGACATAAGACCTTCCGAAACAGAAAAGGCTTACCACTTGTCTCTGCAACTCTGTCTGAATGATCTACTGATTCTCTTGACCCCTAGACTGGGCCTCTAAACCTGAGAGGCTCAAGAGGGGAGGGGGTCAGCACAAAAGTATTAGCACGCAGAGATATCAAAACAAAAACTAATATTTTTACAAAATATAGTTGAGAGCCATTATAAAGCAATTTCGTATCAAATCATTTGAAAACACATGGGCGTAATGCAATAGTTTCTCAACAACTACTAAATGCAACTGAGCTAGGTGGAATATCCTACATAATTTACACCAACTATCTAACCTTGGTTGTCACCGAGATTAGAGTATAAGTGAGGGAGAGATACACAAGACCACGAATCATGGTGTCTCAACCTAATGGTAGTGCCTAAGATCACTTAGTCTGGGCTCCTACCTATAGTCCCAATTTGGGAATGACATAAAGTCAAGTACACAAAATCACTTAGCCTGGAACCCAATTTCTATGTCGGCAAACACGTTTTCCAGTGATGAGCCCTTACACTCACACGTCTTCTTCGGGCATCCACCTATCTAATGTAAAATCAATGCATTCAAATTTTATCTGATTCAATCACATATCATATTTTGTAAGGTATCGTCATACCCAACTTGCAAGTCATTAATATCACTTCCATATATGCATTATCATGTAAAAACCAAGGTGTTTCATCATTTACAAGTGGTGAACAATATTTATTTCAAATTCATGCTCTCTTTTGTTGGTCATAATATGATATCGGGTATCAAGACATTATCATGGGAATTTAAAAGCAATTTATCATTCATATTTATCAAACTTCCATGGAAAATATCAAATCACATATGCATGGTTTCAACCATTGAAGTATATAGGCAAACAATTCCCATGACATAAAGAAAAATGACTTAGAAATCACATTGACAACAAGTTATTAGAATTTGATTGAAAAACCCTATTTAAAAGCATGCATGTTCATAAAAACTACACCCATGAGATTTTTGGATAACCCCACATACCTAGATTACCATGAATATTAGATCCTTCTCGAAGCCTACGTTGAGAGGATTCCAAATATGCAATTTGTTCCTAAAACCTCCGATTGAATCTCAAGTTGCTAGGGTTTTTATTTTGAAACCCTAAGGAGAATCTTTGAGCACTTTTGATGATTAAAGGTGTATTTTGGGGTCCTTTAAACTGAATTTCCTGTTTTAGGGCTAAGTAAGGGTGGAAAAGGACAATTTTGTCCCCAAAACAGAGTGTTTATGTCACTTGAATTCTTTACATAGGCGCCGCATATCCCATTGCCTATGTTTACATAGGCACCGCCTAGGCTATCGCCTATGCTTTCCAGTGGCCATGGGCGATCGGTTAGGCGACGCATATCACTTTGAAAGGCCATAACTTCTTGCTCGGGTGTCGGATTTTCACAAAATTTGTATCGCTGGAAAGCTAACTCGAAGACCTATCATTTGACACGTAGTAGCTCCCTAATTCAACATATACGAAGAGTTATGGTCGATGGAAGCTGTCACACTTTACAACTTCCACTAAAACTTAGTCGATCGAAATAGTTTCAACTCGTCCTTGAGTTGAAGGACCTCTATGGTCTAAATTCAAGCTTGAATGGATTCACATGCTACACAAATAATTAACATGCCGTATTGGCATAGGATTTTATGGCTTTGGGATTTATCAACACATCGGAATCATGGTCTATATTGTAGCCCAAAATGCGGGGCGTTACATTATCCCCTCCTTAGGATCATTCATCCTCGAATGATGATGCTGGACACAAACAGACACGATTTCAAGCATAATAAAGGACCAGGAAAGATAAGATAGGAATAGTACCTTCTGTCTCATCCTCCATCAAAGCAAACAAATTGGGATATTTAATCCTCATGTCATCTTCTGACTCCCAAGTTGCTTCTTCGACATTATGATTTCTCACAGTACCTTTACTGAGGCTATCTCTTTGCTCCTCAGCTTTAGAACTTGGCGATCTAAAATTTCAATAGGCTCTTCTTTGTAAGACAAAGAGTCTATCACTTTGATACTCTCTACTGGAAATACCAGAGAATGATCTCCAATGCATTTCTTCAACATGGATACATGGAATACCGGATGAACAGAACCCAAACTTGCAGGAAATTCTAGCTTATAAGCAACTATACCAATCTTTTTCAGAATCTAATATGGCCCTACATAGTGAGGGCTCAATTTACCCTTTTTTCCAAACCACATGACTCCTTTCATAGGAGAAACCTTGAGAAACACCCAATCACCAACTTTAAACTCTAGTTCTCTTCTCCGAACATCAGCATAAAACTTCTGATGACTCTGAGCAGTCTTGAGTCGTTCTCTAATGATCTTCACTTTCTCCATCGCCTGATGAACAAGATCAGGCCCATCCAACTAAGTGTCACCCACTTTATACCATCCTATCGGAGACCTACATCTCCTCCCATACAAAGCCTCAAAAGGAGCCATCTTGATGCTCGCATGATAACTATTATTGTAAGTAAATTCAACCAGTGGCAGGTGATCTACCCAACTACCTTTAAAATCAATGACGCATGCCCTCAACATATCCTCGAGGGTATGAATGGTACACTCAGCTTTCCCATCCATCTAAGAGTGGAAAGTTGTGCTCAAATTTACCTATGTACATAAACCCTTCTGAAAAGATCTCCAGAACTGAAATGAAAAATGCGTACCTCTATCGGATATAATGGAAACTAGTGCCCCATGAAATCTAACTATCTCGTCAATGTAAATCTTAGCATAACCCTCTCCCAAATAATTAGTCCTCACAAGCAAAAAATGGGCTGACTTTGTCAACCGATCTACAATCACCCATATAGAATCATACTGGTTTTAGGATCTCAGGAGTCCTGTAATGAAGTCCATGTTTATCATCTCCCACTTCCATAAAGATAGGGCTATCTCTTGGGAAGTACCACCTGGCCTCATGTGTTCTACCTTCACTTGTTGATAGTTTAAACACTTGGACACAAAATCAGCTACATCACGTTTCATGTTATTCCACCAATACAAGGTTTTCAGATCATGGTACATCTTAGTAGAGCCTGGGTAAACGACATACCTCAAAGTATGCGCCTCATTAAGGATTCTTTCCCGTAGCCCATCAATATTCGGAACGCACAACCAACCCTAAAATCTTAGAATACCATCACAACCAATTTCAAATGACATAACCTTTTATTGACCCACATCTTTCTTGATTTACATAAAGATGAGATCTTCAACCTGCTTCTCCTTTACTTCAGCACAAAGGGATGACTTAGCTAACTCATGAACAATCACCCCTCCATATTTGGAATCTAAGAGTCACACTCTCAGATTTGCAAGGCGGTGAATATCCTTCACCATCTCTTTCTTTCCTTTTTCTACATGAGAAAGGCTACCCATAGACAATCTACTAAGGGTGTTGGCTACAACATTTGCCTTGCTCGAATAGTAATGCAGACTCATATCATAGTCTTTCAAAAGCTCCATCCAACGCCTCTGCCTAAGGTTTAATTCTTTCTATGAGAAAACATACTGCAAACTCTTATGGTCAGTATAAATATCAATATGCACTCTATAGAGATAGTGCCTCCAAATTCTAAGTGCAAACACCATGGCTGCTAACTCCAAGTCATGAGTGGGGTAATTGCGCTCATTCATCTTTAATTGCCTAGATGCATAAGCTATCACCTTACTACATTGCATCAATATACAACCAAGTCTCACACGGGACGCATCATAATAAACCACAAAATCATCTACACCCTCGGGAAGGGTCAAAACAGGAGCAGTAGTCAGCTTGTCCTTTAACTTCTCAAAACTGTTTTCACATAAGTTAGACCACACAAACTTCATCTTTTTCTGAGTTAGTTTAGTAAGCAGAGCAGCTATGGAAGAAAAACTCTCTACAAACCTTCTATAATACCCCGCCCAACCCAAGAAGCTCTGAATATTGGTTGGAGTCATGGGTCTGGGCCATTTTCTCAGTGCTTTAACTTTTTACGGATCCACTCTTATCCCATCACTAGACACAATATGCCCCAGGAAGGCAATAGCATCTAACCAGAATTCACACTTAGAAAATTTGGCATACAGCTGATGGTCCTTAAGGGTCTGAAGAATAATTCAGAGGTAATTGGCGTGATCCTCTTTACTCTTAAAATAGATTAGAATATCATCAATAAATACAATGACGAAAAAGTCAAGAAACTGATAGAACACTCTATTCATAAGATCCATAAAGGCTGCAGAGGCATTAGTCAACCCGAAGGACATGACTAGAAATTCGTAGTGACCATATCGGGTTCTGAAGGCTGTCTTGGGAACGTCTGACCCCCTAACTATCAACTGATGATAACTCGAACGAAGGTCTATTTTTGAAAAATACTTGGCACGATGAAGCTGGTCAAAAAGGTCATTGATTCTAGGAAGAGGATATTTATTTTTAATCATGACCTTATTCAACTGGCGATATTCTATGCACATACGAAGGGACCCATCCTTATTTCGCATGAAGAGCACGGGTGCATCCCATGGGGAAACACTAGGATGAATAAAACCTTTGTATAGGATTTCTGCAAGCTATTCCTTTAACTCCATTAGTTCTGCGAGAGCCATTCTATATGGCAGAATAGAAATAGGATGAGTGCCTAGCAACACATTAATGCTAAAATCTATCTCCCTATCAGGGGGTATCCCTGGGAGATCTTTGGGAAAGACTTCTGGAAATTCATTTACTACAGGGACTAACTGCAAAGAAAGATTTTCAACTTTTGAATCTTTTACTCGAATTAGATGGTACATACAGCCTTTAGAGATAAGCTTTCGGGCTCTAAGATAAGAGATAAAGTGACATCTAGGTTCCACAAAACTCTCTGCCCATACAATTAGTGTCTTATTTGGGAAAGAAAAAGTAACCTTTTAGGTCCTGCAATTGAGTGTGACATAGCACAAATGGAGCCAGTCCATCCCAAGGATGGCATTAAAATCTATCATATCAAGTTCTATAAGGTCTGCCATAGTTTCACTACTATGAATAGACACGACACAACTTTTATACACCCTTCTAGAAACAACAGAATCACCTACAGGAGTAGAAACAGAGAAGGGTTCTATAATGACTTCTGGTTCAAACCCAAAACCAGCAGCCACATAAGGGGTCACATAAGATAAAGTAGACCCGAGATCAAGCAATACATAAAAATCATGAGAAAAGATTCGTAATATACTGGTGACAACATCTGGTGAAGCTTTCGCCTCCTAGCGGTTAGTCAAAGAATATAACCGGTTGTGACCACTCCCGGTAGCTGAAGGGGCACCCTTAGGAAGAGAAGCTATGGAGGCGGCTTGGGACTTAGCCCCCCCTTCCCCCCACATTTCCTCTAGCAGAAGGATAATCTCTCTGAAGGGATCCACTTTGCCATAAGTATAGCAGTTTCTCCCCTTAAACAAGCACTTCCCTAGATGATTCCTTCCGCAAACCTCGCACCATGGATAAGTACAATGCTATTGGGCCACACTGCCCTGAGACTGTGTACCTAGAGCTTTGGATCCATGAGGAGTCTGAAAACTCTATGTTTGTCTGTCTGTCAGTAGTTTGGGTGCTGGGGCGCTGGCTGCTGACTGTGCATTATTCCAAAACTTCTTCTTCTTCGACCACTTATTACCCCAGTTACTACTTTACAACTGACTCTGGTGATGGTCCGCAGATCTAGCTCTCTTAGCCTGTCTGTCTTTCTCTCTAAATTCAATAATTTTTTTCTTCTTCTCTTCTACCAGCCGCATATGAACGGTCAGTCGAGCAAAGTCTAACTCCTTATTCAACATAGCCCCCTAGCACTCAAGTACCAGGTTATCAGCAAGGCCAGATGCAAATTTTCTCATCTGGGCTCTCATATTACTAGTCAACTCTGGTGCATAGCGGGCTAGTTTATTAAACTTCAAAGTGTACACCTGGACACTCATACTTCCCTACTTTAGATTCATAAAATCTTCCGCTTTGGTCTCCCTCAACTCCAGAGGAAAGAATTGATCAAGGAAAGATTCCATAAATTTGCCCCAAACCGTGGACTCAGCACTCTCACCTTTTGCATCTTCCCAGTCCACCCCTTTAACCCCATCCACGTGCATTATCTTAAAGATTTTTTCCATTTTATCCACGAACTTCTGTGGATCTTCCTCCATCTTGGTGCCAGCGAACTTAGGTGGGTCCATCTTCATGAAATATCCGACCCTAGTAGCTTCAGACATAACAGATACAGACCCAACATCTTCCAATCATTGAGATTGGTTAGCTACCAAATGTGTTAACATATGAATAGAATGTCTAAATTCTATATTTGAAATATCTCCCTGAGCAGTTGGGGGACTGTTGACATTAGTCCACAGAGCTCGAGGTGGACTGGTCGAGACTAGAGGGACTTCTAGAGTAGGGACAAATTCTAGAGTGTGAGCCCTATTACGGTCCACATCCCATGTGTGGGACAGACCTCATCTACCGGAGCATTCTGATTGATGATACAACATGGAAGCATAACCGTGGTTTTGAAACACAAGTGATCATTGATTAGAAGACAGTTCAGACTCTGAAGTACGAACTAAATCACAAAGAAGGGAAACATTTCCTAAACGCCTTGCAACCTCCTTCTTATAAGTGTTATACGCTACACACCCATAAATAGGACTCTACCCGATGCGATTTCGTAGACACCTTAGGACCATGAACCATGCTTTGATACCAAGTTTGTCATGACCTGAACCAGGGCCTGGCCTTGACAAGCATTTAGAACTATGAAGGCCCGAAACACCCCTATCTGTCTAGTAATCATGTACCTAATTCGTATGATTAAGGTAATGCAGAAGAAATATAACAATTCGGAAACATGGTCATAAATATGAAAAGAAACAATAACAGGGAAATAAGTTTCCCCCAACATCAATCAACCTCTAAACAACTGTCTATGGAAATCTCTAACAAATGACTGAGTCAAGTAACTATATATATAAACTGGGACAAGGCCCCTAGTAGACCCCAAAACTAAATATAAGATAAAATGACTGTAGGACATAAAACCTTCTGAAACATAGAAGGCTCACCACTTGTCTCTGCAACTCTGTCTGAATGATCTACTGATTCTCTTGACCCCTAGACTGGACCTCTAAACCTGAGCGGCTCAAGAGGGGAGGGGGTCAGCACAAAAGTATTGGCACGCAGAGATATCAAAACAAAAACTAATATTTTTACAAAATATAGTTGAGAGCCATTATAAAGCAATTTCGTATCAAATCATTTGAAAACACATGGGCGTAATGCAATAGTTTCTCAACAACTACTAAATGCAACTGAGCTAGGTGGAATATCCTACATAATTTACACCAACTATCTAACCTCGGTTGTCACCGAGATTAGAGTATAAGTGAGGGAGAGATACACAAGACCACGAATCATGGTGTCTCAACCTAATGGTAGTGCCTAAGATCACTTAGTCTGGGCTCCTACCTATAGTCCCAATTTGGGAATGACATAAAGTCAAGTACACAAAATCACTTAGCCTGGAACCCAATTTCTATGTCGGCAAACACGTTTTCCAGTGATGAGCCCTTACACTCACACGTCTTCTTCGGGCATCCACCTATCTAATGTAAAATCAATGCATTCAAATTTTATCTGATTCAATCACATATCATATTCTATAGGGTATCATTATACCCAACTTCTAAGTCATCAATATCACTTCCACATATGCATTATCATGTAAAAACCAAGGTGCTTCATCATTTACAAGAGGTGAACAATATTTATTTTAAATTCATGCTCTCTTTTGTTGGTCACAATATGATATGAGGTATCAAGATATTATCATGGGAATT